>NC_133492.1:10654929-10792122 GCF_025370935.1 Choristoneura fumiferana
AAATGATAGTAAACCGAACACCACGGCTACGCCTGTGTGACACATATAAACGCTGAATTCAGTGCGACATTCGATTGTTTGGCAACTGATTTGTGCCCCTGTACATAGCAGGGGCTCTCGATATAAAAAAGAAAAGAAAGTAATAATAATAAATTAAAACGTCGAAGAAGAAATAAATTTATAGAAATCTGAAATGCTTATGACATAATTTAGAATAAGGAAAAAAAATAAGTTTTTGCAATATCCTGTAATATATTATTATTTTAATGTAATGAATTAGCTTATAAATTGAAAAATTGTAATAGCATATTTTTTATTTTTCTGTTGCATGTATAGCGAAAAAAATGTATAGTGCATGCAAAAAGAGAACAAATAAAAGGCCCATTTATTTATTTACATAGCAGTAAAACACAAAATGGCATGAGATAAAACAGACCAGATACTCTTATACATGTTTTCAACAAACTAAGACAATTGATTTGCTCACCCGTGACCTTATGATAGCTACGTTTATGCAAGATAGGTGCGTGTTCGTAGTTATGCATGTAGTCTAACATCTTGTCTTTGTGTGCAAAGTAATTATTTTAGTTCATTGATACCTAAGTACCTCCGCAAAGAAACGCCAGATTCAATAAATTATGCTTTCAGCACTTTTGAGAAAAATATAACTACTGGCTACGGGTTTGTTTAATTAATTGCAAGTTTTTGATCCATTTTAGCGGTCAGATCGACTTTAAATTCGGTACTTCATGTATATATGTTGGTTGAATGTCCAGCTAGCAAAAACCACGGTCAGTTAAAAGCTGTACATCTCAAAATATTTTTACAAGCTTTGTACAAGCCGTAAGTCAAGTTTCATTCCGTATTTTTTGTGATCGTTACTCCTAATAATTTAGGTGATACTGCAAGTACGAGTACGGGCAAGAAAAATTCAGTCAGCCAAAAAGCTTTGACAAAATTTTATTTTAGATTAGGTTATTGGATTATAAATATATACGGGTTCCGTCTACATTCTGCGTGACCGCGTCCACTCAACAAGTAGGCCGAGAGCATTCGCTCCGGGTCACCTACTTTAAGATATTTCGCATTAATCCGTCAATCCATGGTTATTAGCAAACGTACTTTTTAAAAAAATGTCTCTAGAGTTTTACTTACGGGATCTAATGGCATAGATAGGCAGAAGGTTTCAACGCTTTGTCAAAACTTGAACGAACTTAACCTCTTCACCGCCACAAAACAAACGAAGTGACGTGCTCTGTACGCCACAGAAAAATCATGCGACAAATCAACTTGATTTTTAAGTCTATTGCAGAAGGATTAATTTCGACTTGAATGTTGTCACATGTATATAGATAACCGTGGCGTGTGAGGCATTCCATTTGCTGTCACGACTGGATGAACAGGGCTACTCTTGACAGAGTAGTCGTCCACGTCATATGAGGGTCAGATTAAATTGTGAACTTTCATGACAACTTCCTAAGGAAAATAGTGTGGTTGTTTCCCATAGATTTTTACACCGCCGTGGGAATCGAGCTCATAGTTGGCAATAGAGAGCAGTAGGGCTACTAGGAAATTCGAAAAAAACTCGTATTAAATAATATATATTTAAATCATATAAGCGTTGGCGGACGGTACGATATGAACTTCGATTTTCGAATTTCGTAGTAGACCTGCGCTGTCCACTCTCACATCAAATCGTTTAGTCGCTTTTTATGACACCCATGAACGACGCAATTTGCTTTTGGCTTTCGGGGACGATCTTCTCTTTGTGAAAACGCGACTTTTCGAGTTTTAACCCGAGCAAAGCTCAGTCGCCCAGGAAATGCCAGCAGTGTAAACTTAGAAATAAAACATTTGTATTTGGCATATATGTACTGTAGTATGTTAAACTCTTTTGTGTTTCTTCGGTTTAGAACTGGCAATCTAGTTCCACTTTCAAATTCTTAAATTAAACCGTAACATTACAGTACCTGATTTGATTACAATAAACACAACAACACACAAATCGCGATTTCACTAAATGTAGCACCTACGTAAAATTAGATCATCACGTACCCAGTATTAATATTTAAATCCCGTCCAAACAACAGCGCTAATGCCTTTTTTATTCAGCTTAAACCTACATTTGGCCACGTACCAAGGTTTAAAAAATCTACCGAACAATAGCATCGAATCATAAAAAGCAGACACAATTGGTCGTGAGCCGGCGAAATGGTCTACGTGGAGCGGACGAATTGCGGTGCGGCTGGAGATTTGCCGCCGTTTCCCTCCGTTTATGCTCACTTTAGGGCTGTCGTCTGCCCTCAATCCGACGGCTAAGCCCCCTCGTACCTCAACAACTAACTCCCCATCAACACATATTAAAAATCCATTAACGCAGCCACCGCATTATTTTAAACACCGATCACAATACCACACCAAAAACCGGTAAATTGCCAACCGAGATGTCAGAATATAATTTTACCATTTGGCAACCCTAGCGAAGCCACCAAATTACCGGGAATTTTCTCACAAAGACCGCAGGTTCCATATAACCGTGACTTTTTTCTGAAAATATAACGAGCTTTTATTGAATTACAAGCGGAAATTTTTAATAACGATGTATTGTCGAAGCTGGTTTTTTGCAAACGTCTTAGGGGCAAATGTTCGGGATGGGGCCTGCTGAGCCAAGCGACGCTCGTTGCCTGTAGGTATACACCAACAAGATAGCCAAATAATACTTTTTGCTCGTTTTTATTCAACAATTTTAAGTGTTTATTGTGTTAAAAATTTACAGTATCTTTTCAACTTCTCTAGCAGTACCAAAAAGGGAAGCTTTAACTACTTATTATACATTTCCATAACGACGGGTGTATACGGATTAGCTCCTATGGCTTCTACATCTGAAATATTTAAGTATTTAACTTTATTTTTCAACGACCACGCCTTTAGTGCAACAAAAACCGGACCCAGAACCACAGCAGCAAAAATTTAAATTCACAAATGTTACCAACTGAAAAGGCAAATTGTCGATTTTAAAATAACCGATGTCATCGCATATTTATTACGCGTAATCTCGTTTCGAGATTTACGAGTATATTTATGTAAAGCCTTAGGCACGCTATTCATCCATAAAGTTCAGAGAGTAAAACATGCTCAGTCGTAAAACGCGATGACGAGGCTGATAAATTTATTTTACGCAACGCGCCTTTTACGAATAGTGCGCCCAATTTATTTTGCATCGGTTTGGAGAACAACCGGGATTTGGGATAAATCAAATCGCGCTGATCTGTTGACCGATCGTTTGTTTCGGGAAAGGACCCGGAGCTTTTATCGCGGTCAAATTACTTGTTGATAGTTAGTTATGTTATTTTAATTAAGTATATGCATCTTTATCATCATCATCTCTGGCCTGAAAACATCTCACTGCTGGGTACAGGCCTCCTCTCACGCTGACAGGGCTTGGGCTAAATTTCCTACGAAGGCTCAGTGCGGATCGGGAACTTCGCACACCGTTGAATTACCACAGGTGGTTTGCAGATTTCTACACTATAATTTTCCTTCCGCGTACTTAAAACTCGTGGAAAATTTCAAAAGCAATCTCTCACGTATTTTTTTGGTTTCTTGACCTCGAGTTTAATTAAATATCTTCTGCTTTGGAGGCAATTGATCAAACCACTTAACTATCATGGCTTCACAATCAAACATAATTTAATTATTGATGTATTGATAATTCCGTTTGAAAGAAATAAAATACGTATATTTAATCTACTCATACATTACGGAGATGTCGAACTAAGCTAACTTTTACAACTTTTCCATTTTTATGCTTTGTATAAACACGAGCACAATGTACGAATACGACAGTTGGGAAGGTATTCCAAATAAATAAATATGTATAAGATGTATATCAGGTACATAAATACTCCAAACATATTCTATCAAGGCTAACAAGTTAAGAGTGTCTCTATTTTAGAAATGGTAACCAATGGAGTTTGAAAACTAACCCAGAAATGTAGACATATTTGCAGCGTTCCGGGCATAGCTCTATGCGCATAAAAAACGACATACAGCCCTGTTAAGGAGGGGAAAAGGAAATAATTGAGGTCCAGATTTTTGCCGCTCAGTATATTTTTTCAGTTGTAGAATTTGGGAAAGTCCCTTTCAGGTTACAGCGTCAGACTTGATAGATTTAGAATGACATCACTTGATATACGTCGTAGCATCGTATATTTGTACAAAATCCTTCATAGCCATATTGATGCACCATCCCTCTTATCACTTCTAAATATCAACATTAAATATAGAATACGAAAACCTTAAACCTTTTCACTCGAAGTCTAAAAATAACCAAAAAAAACCTCCCTTCCTTTTATAATCAATAGTTAGAATGTGTACGAGTAGGGAGTACAACGACTTAGCCGGGCTCATGAAGACCTAGATTATTTGGTTCAAGTCTTAGGGGCTGTTTCACCATCCATTGATAAGCGTTAACCGACGGTTAAATGTGATGCCGTCTCCGTCTATTCAAACAAAACAAATAGAGACGGCATCACACCTAACCGCCAGTTAACACTAATCAATGGATGGTGAAACAGCCCCTTAATGCTTTTGTCAGCAAATTAAGGATTGTCCTCAGTTCAGTTGTGTGAGGATACTAAGGGCTGTTTCACCATCCATTGATAAGTGTTAACTGACGGTTAAATGTGATGCCGTCTCCGTCTATTCGAACAAAACAAATAGAGACGGCATTACATTTAACCGTCAGTTAACACTAATCAATGGATGGTGAAACAGCCCCTAAGTGTTTGTTTTATTAAATGCATGTATAGTTTCTCTTGTATTTATATAAATATTGATACTTTTCTTTAAGTTTTAATTGTATCACTCTTTTCATGATGTGTACACATAGTTTGAATTGTAAATGTTCTCTTGCCTTAATTATTCTCATTACTGTATTGCATGTTTACAATTTGTTTTGTGTGCCAAAGTTAATAAATAAATAAATAAAATAAAAGATGTGACTGCTCCTACTTTACACAGTAATAGGTAATTTTGTATTCAGATAAATTTTGTGCCGCTGAGTATAGTATATACTGCCACGGATCGGCAAGCTCGTAAGTAGGACGTCCACCAACGAGATGACCTAGTTAAAGCCTCGGGTTCACTGTGGATGCAACCCGCTGCCCATTGAAGCAACTGGAGGTCTATGGGGAAGGCCTATGTCCAACAATGGACGCCCTACCGCTGAGATGATGATGATGAATATATTATCTAAAACTATTGGCATAATAAATTAAGCAAACCGCACAAAACCGTAGTTTAAAGCCAAAACGGACAATTCATTAACCCCGAACGAGCTCTAATGACTTCTAAATCATTATCACCGTTGCTCTGCTTAACTACTGGGAGCGCTTGGTTACAAATTCTAGGATCAAACCGTGATGCTGCAAATTCTACAGTACGCTAATACATTACGGTTTTATCACTAAATCATAAGTCTGATACAGGCTTACACGGCATGATTTATGAACCTAATTTGATATTCTATGAAACTTTATTTCAGGGTCGTATTATTTACAAGCTTCTGCCTAACTTGCAATGTTCGTATGTAAGTATGTATAGTTATATGTAGAGGTTTTGCAAGTCAAATTTCACACATTTATATTAGTGATCGGACTGACTCTGAAATGTGTTATTGACATGTAGTTTAAATGACAATACAAATATAGTCAACTTACAGTACGTATGCACTTATGTACAGTCGAACAAACTAAGTCGAATACACTTGGTGGAGCCTTTTCATAATCAATTTCGCTATGATTTCTTTGGCAGATGTATGGGATGTCAACATGACATTAGTGGCACAAAAACCCACCCACCGGTACGGGTGGTACGAATTTAGTTTCCTTAACTATACTTGAACTCTTTATTGTATAAAAATAAATAAACAAACACAATTAACAAACGTATACGTATACGAACAACGGCGAACTTATTAATGGAACTCCACCAGGCAACCTTTGAGTGGATGAGAGTTTTTTTTTGTGAGTAAAGTATGTACAGTTAGACTTAAAAACAATACATGTAACAGACAGTACCTGCTTATAGGTAGATCTATATCTCAACTTTAGTTGCAATACTAGCCATGATCTGTGTTCATCTGCCAACGTTTACTTTTATCAACTTTTTGTTAGTGATTCCCAACTTCAGCTGTAGTTTTCTCTTTGCCCTAACCTCAAGCTAAATGAGCTTCGGCAAACAATGCAATTAGCACTAACCAAGTGTTAGTTTAATTCCGCTATTAGTTGTTAGTACCCAGCTACACCACGGCACAGCTTAGTTCAGATAGGTTAATTTGACTGTTAAGTAATTGCTATCGCACACCGTGATCGCACACAAAATCTAAATGAACTAATGAAGTGAAATCTAATTGAAAGCGTTCATCCTAATCTGGTATTTAATGTTGTTGATTGTAAATTAGTTATTACCCGCATTTTTATCTACGCTTCGCGGAAATTTTGAATTTTCCCGAGATAAAAAGAAGTCTAGGTTTATTGAGGATGTTTAATTTTCACTTGCGAAAGCGAAAATTAATAATTTTTCGTGAAAGCAAAATTATTAATTTTATGTATTATGTATAACCTACGATCTTATACACTTCTGTTACAGTATCTCAATGAACTTTGCCTCAGTAAAAGATTATGCTCGAAGCAACATTCAATGTAAGTATTCTCTTTGATAAATATTTATTGAGAACTTACACAAAAATATTCGCGCTGTAGACGCGAGGTTTTAATCTAAACCACAGTTCAAAGTATACTGCTATGAAGTTATATGAAAATTTATACGGTGTGTTTATTATAAGAAGGAGGCAAACAAGCAAGTGAGACATCTGATAGGAAATAATCAACACCGCCCATGAATATCAACAACTCAAGGAGAGTCACTGGTATGTACAGATTGTAGCTAAAAACTACGCGATTGTTCGTCGAAACGTAGCTAAAGATTTAAGTTCCTAACTTGTACCTTGTAGGTACGGATAGAATGGCTCATTACTCCCGTCATGCTCAATTAGTTGCTTAATTGAAGCATTAGCTTAAAAACAGCGACTATATAAGAACTAGGAGAATTTCATTTATCACTGAGTAGGTTGGCGCTAGATTTTTTGCGATGACACGCATTTTGATTCCAGTCGTAAAGCTAGGCTGTAATAAATAGCCATCGTCTATCTGTCTCAGAGAATAATGACCTTTCAAAAGAAAGATTTCCCAATCCTTTCTGTTTTCGTGATAACAGCTTTTAGGGTTTTCTTGCCGTCTATCTATTTGAGTTTATTTATAACTCAGCATTTAAAAAAAATGGGATTCCTTAACGACACAATTTTTTTGCTCGTGTTAACGAAAATTACATATCTGGTTACATTTCACTATTTATCAAACCTACTCTTTCAACATCATAATTTAATTATTAATGCCAGTTCTCAAATATTTACAAGTTACTGAATATTCGTGTACATTCGGGTACGTATTTAACTTAATTGGCAAGTCCTAGTTGAGTTTACTGTCCGATAAATACAGCGCTATTCAAAAAAGCCATTTACTAAATTGTCAGTACATAAAGTAAACGAAAGGTTGAAAAGTTCAAAGAACGGGAGGTATTAGGTAATGAGGATGTTTACGTTTATTAAGTTCCTAATTAGAACTGGGATTAGTCGAAGTCAACTATTAACGACACGGTAAAACGTAAACTATTCTGCCATTAAAGTAATGACGGTCATGTAGAATTAATACCGGCTTTTCACGACCACTGGCTTGTCCTATAAGCGTTAATAATTTAGCACACCTTACATAACCATTAACTGAGGTTCCGCCGCAAGAAACTTTACATTATTAAATGTCATACTAACTTAATTTGTCGTCTCGATATTCCGAAGTAATATTTTCAAAAGTTGACCCTACTTTATTCTTTGTGTCAGTAATTAGGTCACGATATTGGCACGCGGTTGAAACGTGAAAGAATTGCCCTCGTAACCTACCAAACTTAATTTATTTCGTAACGCAATAGGGCGCCTGGAGAAAAATTCTTCGATAATGAAGTTTCCCGTAAGACGCTGCCGTAAACAAGAAGGCATAATTTGAAACATAATACAGTGGAGGAGACGTAGGTGTTATACTGAAGGCTATTCAATTACAGAGGTCTGATCAAACAGCCGGCGGCAGCCACGCAATCAGTTCAACAAACAACGAGGTGTCTCAGGACGTGACCTCTCCGAAGGGCAGTCCTAGCTCAAACTAGCTGAGAAGTGAGGCCAAAGGTATACTACGTGACTGATCCTACCAACAATGTGCCTTTGCTTATGCCCATTGCCAGGAATTCTGATACCGGCAATAACTCTTCGTTGAGAGTGGTCAGTGAGCAATTTTCTTTGTTTTATTGGCATGCAGAAATTTTCATTCACAGTAGTAATATCAGCAACGTAACGTGGCCGGCTGTACTACCAGCATGTCCCATAATATCACTTTAACGCTCGTGAGACATGATTTAACACTAATATTAAATTGACATAGTTCACCTCACGTTTGTTAAATAAAGAAACGCTCCGACTATTTCAATCTTTTCTGGCTTAAAAAACGTGAGCTAGAACGTGTTAATTATTAATTGTGGAATGAGGTTGGCCTAAATATTATACTTGATTATATATACATTGTACATTAAATATATCTTCTAATGTTAAGGCTTCTTCAGTTAAGTCCTTCCTGGCAAACTTGTGGCAATTATCGGTACACATTTTACTTTTTAAATACATTCACTGGCATTATTAAAGCTTCCGCGTTCCTCAAAGTCCTCAAGAGATTGGATAAAATTAATTATGAAGAAAATTGAACGTACGTATTTAACTTTGTTTTATTTAATTACCTTGCTTGATATTACCTGATTGAGTGAACATAATCCACTATAGCATTGAGTATTTTTGCTATTTAAAACTTTAGTAATCAAACTACATACTCGTAAAGTCAACACGAAATTACCATGGGATCGCGAACACTATAAGGTAAGCTTTCACCACATAATAATTCAGTATGCACTCACTCATGTCTCCCAGTGTTGAGCATCCAAACTTCATAATACTGGTAATTGGAGCATTAATGTTGGTATTCACGCTAAATATGTTGAACAGAGTGAGTCTGCATTGAGCTCAAAACTTTTGACTAACTGCACCGGTTGGCATAGAGAATGGAACAGTACACATAGTGGAGGATCGCTAATAATACCGTGGATTATGAACGTGACATTATAAAGTTTTGTGATACAACTAAGATTTTAACGTTGTGGCTTCTTTTTTCTTCTTCTTTTTTTTTACTATTTTCTCAAAATATGAATAAAAAAATAACATTTTAACGAGCAATTTTTTCATATTTATTTACTTATATATCAGGGATCTCGGAAACGGTTTTAAAGGTTTGACGAAATTTTCTATGTGAGAGCATTTGGGGGCGAATAATCGATCTAGCTTGGTCTCTCTATCTCTAGGTAAATGCATGTTTTTGGGAAACGCCGGAGTTATGGCATAGTAAAAGAGAACAAGTAGGTTTACTACGAACAAAAGTACATCGCGCGGCTTAAATGTGTGCGGTACGCACGGACCCGCCGCACGCACACACTGATAATTTAAGGAGCATTCAGTTTTCTTTAGTCAAGGCTGCGCTGCCGTCGGTGCCGTACGTTTCGATTTTAGCTCGCTCGTCTTGCGCTCGCTTCGCGAGATGATCACCTTTCACGTTCGCGTACTCGTACTTACGTATTTTTTGTATTAGGTATAGTTGTAAATTAGTAGTATATAAGTGTAGAGTGATAGTTTCGTGCAAGGACACAAAAAATAATAGATACCTAACTACCTTTAAACAATATAGTTATAGTATTATGTGTAGGAAACAGGAGTAGTGTGTACACAGTTACCATCACCACTTCGACCATTTTATAAATAATATTTTTAAATTTAGTATAATAATTATAATAGAGCGTCAAAGAATCTTGTTTCTCTAGTCACATATCTTAGACAATTTTAAGTTAACTTTCATACTAAAATTATTTGCCGGTAGGTAATTAATTAATCTAAAAATATACATCGACAACCGTAAGCGTCCGCGCCGAATTAGGCAGTTAAGTCTCCTGAAGGGTCGGAGTGTGCATACTTTGTTCTGTTTTACTATGGTTATAGGGTTCAAATCTAGACTTGGTATTCTCATTTTTTTATACATTTATTTTCTAAATAATATTCAGTTTGATTTTTACTTTTAAAACTTATTGAAATATATATATCTTCTAATACTTATATCTTCTTTCTATGAAGCACTAGTATTGCATACCTACTACTAAACCTGAATCACATATACCTAGTGTAACATAGGTGCCTCAAGCTTTTCAAATGGTATATATTTTACATTTTGAAAGTACATCCATATTTATATCGTCTCTAGAACTTAACTATCTACACACGCTTTCTTATGATGACGAGTTACCACATAAGGGGTTATCCTTAACCTAAAGCATTCTTACTACATACAGTAACAAATGTTACTTAAATTTATTTTTTCCTTTAAAGTTCATTTATTTTTCGAATAAAAGTTTGTTTTTAAAATTGTTTTTTAATAATAACAATAGTAAATTGTTGTAGAGGCTTGAAAGTAAGCAATAGATGAACGAGTTAGTCGAAAATACGAGTTCATCTATTACACCTTTGGTCGATACTAAACATTGTACAATAAAGACAACATTGTAAGAGTTTACATACATACATACATACATACATTGTGCTTTTCACGATCACTGCGAGGATATATAAAATATTTATTACAAAACAATAAAACAATAAGAATCCAATGGCTGCCTTGCTCCTGCCGTGTGACACTCTTTACCAGCCCGGATAATACCGACATGGAAATACCTACCCGATTTTTCTTGTTCACGCCCATAGAAACTCTTGTCAGTTTCACACGAGTTTGTATGGGCGTTTACACGAATAATAGGGTCGGTATTTCCATGTCGGTATTATCTGGGCCGCTAAATATAGTCTTACCCCTCTCGCCGATTTTAGTTTTTCTTTTATGTCATTTTTTTTACCGAATTTATAATCCTCGTCATGTCCGACCTGCTACGATGCAGTGGCGTTTTTTCATACTTAAGAAAATGGAAGCATTTTGTGCATATTATGCGTAAAAAAAAACACCTCATAAAAGTCATGAACGACGCATTCTCATTGGTCAATTTAATTTCACATGCAGCAGACGATTACTTTTGATTGGTTTCAGCACGCATATTCTAAAAAGTCGTATCGTGTTATGAAATACATATATTGATACGACCTGTTTTCGTGATGTGTTACATTGTTGTCGTGTATTGCGAGCCTTAAATGCAATGTTTAACTATGTGACTGTTTGTTGCCTTAATAAATAAAATAAAATAAATAAATGAGAGTTAAATGTTCATATAATAGGCAGTTTTGAGTACTGGATTTAGGTTATCTATGGCCACATTTTCGAGCAGTGTCGTGAAAATGTATTTTTTCATTGGTCTATTGTTAAATTTACCCAAGTGTTCGTGTAGCTCCTTACTTTTTTGCCCCTTCTTAGACAAAAGTCTCAAGGCAGGTTACGTAAATTGCAAACAATTATTAATCAATCTTCTTAAATTTAAAAGTAAGGCTCTTGTCGATGGAGTAACCCCACTTGGCACATTCTTTGACCAGCTGTTTAACTTTCTGATGCGACACAACACCCGCTTTTTCCTTCACCTGGTGAAAATAGGTAAATTTTGGCCTTTCTTTGCCTTGTTTTCCTTCCAGCAATATTAAAAGGAAATATTCGTGTCATATGAAGTGCCCTGTCATTATTTTTATTTCAAGAATTATGATGACCAAAAACTAGGCAGATCTTAGAATTGTATGGGTATTTTTTTTTTCACAATCAAACTTGTTCTTATCAGTCTTTTCAGTCACTGAACTCCATTCTTGAATGTCTAGAACGGGTATTTTAAAGTAATAATATAGGCACTAAAGGTTTCGTACACAAATTACGTTAGGTACGGAACACGTAATCATTTTCCACCACATAGTAATTAATCTCGTAGGTTCGATTTACATAACATATCCCATGAACATGCTGCGAGAGCTCGACCAACTTGCTCAAATAATTATAGCTAGTTCACTGTCTAGTTTGTTATTATAATGCTGCTAACTGTTTTGTTTAAATTGGTGTCATGATATTTTAACGCATGTATAAATTCATTTTCTTCTTTATAATAATAATAGTAAATAAATAAAGGGAATAATAATATCTTGGGACAAATTACACCAACTGACCTAGCCCCAAACTAAGCAAAGCAGTACTATGTGTACGGTGCTGAATAACGGTTAGACATACAGATATAGATAAATATATACTTAAATACATACAAACATCCAAGACTCAAGACTTGTATTCATCAAACAAATATTTACCTGTCAGCGGGAATCGAACCCGCAACAGCTAGCTTCATAATCAGGGTACAACTTAGCTATCCGATCGTTACTCTTGCCGGTGGAGTATCTTCCACACATCCCTCCTTTGAGCCATGCTCATGACCTCTTAATGAATTCATTCATTATAAAACTGTTACCAGTGTCTAAAACCTGCTGTAAGTCATCGTCATCACCACCATCTCGGCCTATATACGTCCTATAGGGCGCAAGCCTCCTCTCAGGATAAGAGGGCTCGGGCCGTAGTTCCCACGCGGGCTCGGTGCGTATCGGGAACTTTACATACACCGTGAATCTCTTTATAGAGACTTTCCACAGGTTTTTTCAATCACCGTAAAGCTCATGGTAAATTTAAATTATAATTTCGCACATATCTTCCGAAAAACTTAGAGGTCAAGAGCAAAAGGCTCAAACCCACGACCCTCTGCTTAAGAGGCCACAGGTCACCACTTGGCTACGCGGCTGTAAGTCCATAGAACGTTGAACGTTGTATATCATCTAATCTATCTATCTAATACCTTTAAACGGCAATTCTTGTAATAATTCTTGTATATATATATATATATATATATATATATATATATATATATACAAGATTATATATTCTAAAACTCTATTATTGTTCTAAGATTATATTTCTGTATATATATATATAATCAGAACTTCGGAAACAGCTCCAACAATTTCGATGAAATTTCGTATGTAGAGGTTTTCGGGATGACAAATCGATCTAGCTTGGTCTTATCTCTGGGAAAACGTTTATTATCGAGTTTTAGCCTAGGTACTCTTACTATAAACGACCACAAAAGCTATTTTGCGTTTGAAAAGCCGAGGAAAGTCTAGCACATGACGAAAGTTCGGAATAAAATGCCAGCAGCAAATGCGTTAAATACAACATTTTACAACCGAAGATTAACGCTCTTATTCAAGAGATATGTTCATGTAATATACGAACTGACACGTGCTACCAAATGTACACTAAAGTTTGCATTTCAGTTCATACAATGTTAACTTTAAACTTGTGTCATAAATGTGAAAGAGACTTTGATACTTTACGTTTTCGAGCCACTTCAACTACTTAAATTAGTTTCATGTTACAAATTAAAAATAAAGTAAATTCGTTCTCCTTTTTATTGCTTCACATTGTAGAATAATTACCTAACCAAATTAGAACAAAGCATCACTGATATTTTTTTATTTATAAATCTATTTTTAATGTTACTTATACTTATTTTACATTCGTCTAGGTACATTTTAAATATTTATATCAGCTGCAGCTTATAGACTTCCCAATGCTGACCATAGGTAATGAGAGGGCTTGCAGTGTAATTGCCATTTGGGCCTAGTGTATTAATTGCTTCCCAGATGCAGGTTACCTAGCGAAAATAATTCTCTTCTTTTTAACTGACAAAAAAAAGCGGAGGAGGTTCTCAAGTCGACGCGTATATATTTTTTTATGTATGACCTCGCATAACTTATTACACAGTTGTCCGATATAGATAATACTTTTTTTATTGGAAAAAGTATAGCCCGAAGTTGGTCCCATATAAATTTGGGAAAAAATCCAACCCTAAGGGTAGGAAAACAAGAGATGATTGATTGTTCACTCACTGATTGTAATATATGACCAGGCATAACTTTTTACAGAGTAGTCCGATTTTGATAATTCTGTTGTTGTCGGATAGTGTATACCTCGAAGTTGGTTTCATATAAATTTGAAAAGAAAATCTTACCCTAAGGGTGAGAAAAAATTATAAAACAAAAACTTTTATGAAAAAAATTAAACCGCCGAAAAAACTGAAAAGAAAAAAATGATATTCATTTTTTTGTTAAAAAGTTTTCTTTTATTACGAAAATACTACTTCGCTGGTCCACGAAGCCTCAATGATGATACAAGGCAATATTTTATACACATATTTAAAAAAAAATCGTCCCTTTAAAGCTTCACAGCGAGCGAGGGATAATTTCGTCATAATAATACACCATTAAATCGTGTAAGCAACAGTAAACACGGCGTCGATTGTGTACGAAAATTAAACCAGAGCTGAAATTTAATTATTAACGCAATAGCGAGTAAGCGATATGGCCAGAGAATGGATGTGCTATGTACAAATTGGTTTGCAATTAACGGGAATATAGACTGGGCGATTCACAGTTCAAGCGTCAGGGTTGTTTATGAGCGTCGATGTACCGAGGTCGCGGCTGAAATATATACTCTGGTATCTTAAGATAGTTGGTATTGGAAATTACTCAAGGGATGCCAGCTTTACGCAGAAATAGAAATGAAACCTTAACACTTTGCGTTGCGCGCAAAGTCTACAAAGACTTCATTTATCACGGGCCCGCGGCAACTATGAAATTTTATTTTCCAAGATAGAAATTGTCTTATGTCCTTCCCAGGGTCAAACTGTCTTCATACCAAATTAAATCACGATCGATTCAGAACTTTAAGCATAAAGGCGTAAAAAACATACGCACATAATATAAGGACCGTAAATTAGATGTGAATCTCAACAAATGCAATTACTTACTACCTTTAAAATTCAAAATATGGACGGGTCTCTGTCTCAAACTCTTATATGCCATTATATGAAATTAGAATATCTACTTTAGTATGTATGTTTGTATCTAGTCTGAGATCCGTCAATATGTAGCCCCGTAAAAAAACATTAATTATGCAGACACCGAATGTCATGATCAAATAACTTTTCCAGTATAAAATTGTGAAGCTTCGTTTCAAATTATACAAAGTTTATAAAGGTAAAATGTGATAAAAAACAGTAAGTGCAAGTTAAAGCACAAGTTCTCAGGTGTATGGAGCAAGGAACAAGCACTCAAGTAAAATTATATGCAAACTATAAACACACACGTGCATGCATCACGTTTATAAGACCTTTTAGGATACACTCATTCGTCCAATAACTCAAGAGTTTTGGCATTTATCACAGCACCATGTGCCAGAGACGACATTACATGAGCCGGGAATAAAATAAAGGGACTCTTTGTGAGCACTCGAGTGATAAAGATTATGTTCTTAAGCCTGTGTGTAGAGTAAGTAGTACGGATGCCCTCCGGCCCGATTCTGGTGACAAAATTGTTTAATTTTTCTTTATACGAGGGTCAAACTGAAAGTTCTTAGAAAATCAAAAAATGAGCAAACTAGCAAGTTATTAGTGTTATTATATCTTTTCAAAATAGTCTCCATTAACATCAATACACCGCTGCATCCGATGGAACCACTGAGAAAAGCACTTAGCCCACTCGTCCTTAGGGGTCTCTTCGACGGCCTTCAAAAGGCCGCCCACTGCTTCCTCGGTGTTCATAAAAAGTTTTCCTCGAATTTTTTCTTTTATTTTCGGGAATAAATAAAAATCGCAAGGTGCGAGGTCGGGATATACGGCGGGTGACCCAGTAATTCCAAGTCTGACGTCACTAAATACTCGATCGTTCGCCTGGCGGTGTGCGACGAGGCGTTGTGGTGGTGAAGAAGGATCCTACTTCGAGGTCGTTTCTCCCGAACTTTTTCCAATACAAGTGGCAAACAATTGTTAGTGTACCACTCTGCAGTAACTGTTTTTTGATCCTCTAAAACAATTGTCGCATAGTGACCTGTCCTTCCGAAGAACGAGGCCACCATCTTTTTTCCCACGCTTCGACCTCTCTTCACTTTAGTAGGCAACTTCTCGAAAGTAAACACCCATTGAGCAGACTGTCTCTTTGTTTCTGGATCATAACAGTAAACCCAGCTTTCGTCACCCGTAAGTATGTCGAAAACAGCATTTGAGTCACCTCCGTTAAATCTTTGAATCATTTCACGGCACCAATCAACCCGACGGAGTTTTTGGGCCTCGGTCAAATTATGAGGTATCCACCTCGCACAAAGCTTCCTGACCGCTAAATGTTCATGGAGGATTTTATGCACTTGACTCATACCGATGCCTAAGCTTGTCCGAATCTGCTGAATACGTCACTCTTTTGTCAGTCTCTATCACACGCCGCACAACATCAATCGTCGCCGTAGAAGGCCGTCCCTCACGCAGATCCTCGGTGAGATTAGTGCGACAACGTGTAAACTCATTAAACCAGTTGTAAATGGTCGCACGATATGGGGCTTCATCATGAAAGGCCAATCGAAGTCTATCATAGCTTTCTTGTTGACTTAAATGACATCGAAAGTCATAAAAAATAATTGCACGGAAATTTTCTCGCGTTAAATTCATGTTGACGTGACACAGACAATTTTCAATTTGCCGCCAAATCGTAAAACAAATGACAAATGAATGAAATACATACTCAATAATATTGGCAAAGAGTTCTATTTTCAAAATTTAAACTTACTTTTTTATTATATTGTTTACAAGTGGCCAGTTCTAAAAACTTTAAGTGTCGCCCTCGTATTAGTTTCATTTTTGTTGGTATCTCAGTATTTGGGTACGGCAACGATGAAATCGCAACTGGGAATATGACAATCCTAAACAAAAGCCTGACTGAATTATCAAGCCCCCGATGACTCTAGTCCGAATAAGAAAACAACGAGTTTCCTAGCTCTATACCGGGCACATCGTGATATGACGAAAAAAAGAAAAATATAGGTACGACGAGTGAAGCGAGGAGTGGTTAGTATATTATGCATTGTGACCACAACGCACGAGCCGAGCGAGCGAAGCGAGCGTGCCGCGGCAGCGGCTGGCGAAGTGTCAGAACTGATATGGCGGCTTTTCATGATATGCCTAGGAATTTCATGATTTGCCTAAACGTCACTAGGCAAATCGTTAAACGGTGAGTTTTGAAGGATATGGCGGATGTCCCTCAGCCAATTCATGAAATGGCACCATTACACGATATGCCTAGGAATTTCGTGATCTGGCGGATTTTACGATCGGCCGCCGACAGATATAAAATGATCCACACTCTCGAACTTTAACTAACTTTCATCTACCTACACTATTACACATGCTAAGTTACGTGGAATTTTCAACATCTAACACCAGCAAAATTTGTGTCTCAACTCCAGAATCAGGACACAGGCCCAGGTAAGAACGGCGAACGTGAATATTACGTCCCATAAATTAGGAGCGACGTAGGTACTAACATTCCCTCAACTCCCGTATTCTTCGAGCGGTAATTGTTCCGATGGCATACGATCATAAATTGATGCTGCACTCTATGGAATGTGGGCACAGTGCATGAGAAATAAGTATAAGAGACGTATATTAAGCTTCACTTAGGTGTAAATGACAATTTTTCACAGTGTATGTACGTTGTTGATTCAATCCCCTACGAATTGGGATGTCCCAATTTTCGACAACATATAATAAATCGAAAACCATTTGGAGATATGGCTTTGTGAAGCGTTTTCAGAAATCAGATTCCAAAAATGTGATAAACTGAATTAAATAAACAAAATTTAAGTAATTACCCTCATTTGACCCCTGCAGTGTCCCGTCACAAAGGCAAGTTATAAAGCAGGTCTACACTCTTAAGCAAGTCTGAATTGTTGCTGTCCTGCTTATTATAGCAAAGAGTGACAAAGATAGAAGAAAGCGCACCCGGCCTTAAACAGTTGTCATTTATCGTAAAGTCTGAAATGTATACGAGTATTTCCAATGTATTTTTACAAATTAAATTATTAAATTACTACGTTACAAGTAAATACAAGATAATTTAAACATCAGATTTTAATAAAAAAATATCTGTTTACTATCACAAACATAGGAATAATCGAAGCTCAAAGAAGAGAAATAAATAAAACTATTGTCATGGTTCATTTAGGACCCTAAGCCGTGTTTGAATTATTGTCAAATTGTAATGCCACAGATTATGTTATGTACGACCTGAATTTTTCTAGGCAATGGAACCTGGCTGTCTCACTGTGACGTCATCCAGCGTATTTCGTAAAAAAATATAAAAAATTAAATCCACATCCAAATTCAAAATAAACGAAAATGGTATCTTAAAATATCCTATTCTTTCCAAAAATAAAATAAAAACTAAAGGTTATTTTTTTGATGCATCCCAACTATATCAACAAAATTTTAAAAGAACAGTTTTTTTTACGAAATATGTTTTGTTTTTTTTTATCTCTCAATTTTCAGGTCAATACCTGAAACTTGAAATTTGATGATAATATTATGTGATATTCTGCTTTAAAAAAAAACAATATTATAATGAATCTATTTTTTTTTCTTCTTGACTCATTTCTTCAGTATTTAGTACTCGCGCTTTACCGGTTTTTTGCGTCTTTTGCTACTCGTAAGTAAGCAATATTCATCCACGAATGTTTTTTTTTATAAATTGTATTAAATTGCGGTACCCGCTAGAGAAACTTAATAGTTTTTGAAGCTCTATCTGTGCAATTAACCATTTTTGAACAATTATCTCTGCTCTTATCTGTTTGTTCTCCCAATAAATAAAATAAAATAAATGAAAAATAAATTATAAAAAGAAATACTATAGGTACATAAAATAAAATGATCTCAAGCATTACGTTACAAACTGATTCGGGAAAATAAATATCGGGATATTCAGCCAAATAAACGCCTCGCGCTTTTTGTTAGCGTGAAATTTTTAATCTCCTTAGTATGAGTTTTTTGCGTGTGCCTTTTGGCGTATGCGTTTTGTTGCTAGAAATGCTGTGCTAGCTTTTTATCAATCAAGAATTTTACTAAGCCCATAGCTGGTATACATGTTATTATTTTTCTCTGAAGACAGTTCCGATCCTCAAAAACCTAAATTTACCGAATATTTAGCTTACATTTCCCTTCGCTCCAATAATCTACTTTAAAGTTTCCCCCAACTCTCAATCAAAGATATGCATCTAAACGCACGCCGCCACTTATCTGCTGCAACATACATAACTTTCCCTCTATATTTAAATCGCAGGCCTCTGTCGCAGGCATGCGGATAAGGAAGAGGAAGTCATAGAGATTTACTGGTTAGTCCGTGACTTACCTCGCTTAGCCATTACACCAAATGATAACACCACTGGCTTGTGGAAAATATCTCTTAAGGTAAACTGTGACTCTGTGACCCAATTTTAAAATGTGCTTCGAATTTATACCACCGTAAATTTCGTATTGAAACTTTCCGAGCCGTTGAGACTGGTTATGAAACCTTTATAGCTAATTTATTATATCAAATTCCCTTGTGTGTTAATCTATTAGGTAAATTGGCTTTCACCCAATATCTTTATAGGTTGATTAATTACCTACGCTAGGTTAATTTCATCCATCTAAAGTAAGCATGAAGCTCGACAGAAACATCCATTGGCTTAAATTGAGTAATGTATCTACATAATTTTAAGGCATATCTAAGACTATATGTATTATTAATTAAGTTAAAATGATTTATTAATTAAATGTAGGCAGGTTTGTTACATTATTTTTAAGTTTACGTTTTTATTTATAGTCTTTTGCAATTGCGTGTGTTGGTTAAATGAGTAAAATATGTCAATAATATTTAGATTATGTACAGGTATTGGGGGAATTTTTAAATTAATTGTTTTGACACCTTCCCATTAGCACCATTAACGAAGATTCACATTTGTATTGTACCTAATTACATTCAAGCTGCCAACGTAATTCGAAAATAACCTGATTTATGACACCTAAAATGAAATTAATAACCAACATTCCCTTTAATCATATACCTAATAGTGTTATGTATATTTTATAACGATAACTGCAATTGGCCAACAATAGTCAAGTTTACCAACAGCAGGGCTACTCCGAAACTCGAAACTCGAAGTTCGTGTCGTGCGGTCCCTCTCGCTCTCGTATCAAACAGTGTAAGTGTCAGAGGGACCGCACGACACGAACTTCGAGTTTCGAGTTTCGGAGTAGCCCAGCAGTTTACCCAGCAACGATAACACAATAACATTAAGTATCGATTGTGTCACCTCTCAGTTTGCGCGGAACCATGGCCGAACGGCGGTTAAATTATTATATTTATATAAAATGAGCGATGATTCGGAGAGCTAAATGGAACCGAGCGACGCCGGCCTCGCCATTATGTCAAATCTATTGTTTCAGCGCGCAACTTGCCATAACTCCGACCATCCTTTACTTAAACCCCTCCACTGTCATTAGACCACCATTTAACAATGTGCAATGTGTATACAAATTTCTAGCAAACGAACGTTCATATAAACCGAATGGGAATGAAATAAAAACGCAAACGACTGTAATAAATTCCTAAGTAATTAACATCAATTATTTTTTAGTCCTTTTGACAATTTCACGTTCAATTTCAGGCAAATGTTCTGTAATAGGGTAAACAGGTGCAGTTAAGGACATTTTCACTTTCATAAACGTTTTCGAGGGCCGGTCGGGTAAAAGGGTCGGACGCTGACTTAATAAGGTAGGGTAGATCACTATAAAAGTGGTCTCGCCAGTAATATCGCAAAACTCCATTTTTTACGGTTTATTCTTACATGATGTAGGCAGACGCTGAACCTTTTTTATGACCTTTATGTATATCTTTATAATTTCATTCGATCGACTTTAGCACCGACTCTGATACTCAGGTCATAAATTAAATGTAATCCTCCACAGAATATTTCAATGTCCATTTATATTTTTAGTATAGAGAATCGGAATACTCTCAAAGATAAATTATTTTATGTAGAGTCTATATTGTAGGTAGAACAAAGGTTTTAATGACTCATAGAATTATTGAAGGGAAAATAAAGTTTTTAAAATTACTCTTCAGACCAAAAATAACAATTTTCAAAATTATTTTAAGATTATTTTAACTAAAATAAATACGTACATTATAAAATATAGTCCTTTGACGATAATAAAAAACGTTGTTAACATAATAACTGACTATTTAAAGTCCTGAGGTCCGACAAAAATTCACGGTGTTTATTTGATTCAAAATAACTACTAAATAAAAATTCGTCATAAAAATTCACTGAATAACCATTACTACCGGCCAAGTGTAAAGCGCAACTTTGATATTTTTCTATCATTAAGGCTAAGAGTTTTTGTGAAATAAAACACAAACAAATCGAGCTTAAAAATACGAATGTTCATTTCACCGATTGTTAGGTTTCGTGAAATACTCCCCAGACAGCAGTGTTTTGTTGCTCTTGCCGTGAACGTATCTCCTCGCTTCTGAATTTATACAAATCCTTTTGGAAAGTGTTTTTAGTGAACGGGTTTCGACGATTTTAGAATTGATAGAATATTTATTTCTGAAGAAATACCTACACTGCCTTTCTTGGTGAAATACCTAGCAGAACTCGAAAAATCTAAAACTACGTTTCAATTTTAAATTGTTGTTGTGTTGTTGTCTCCTTGTTGACCCCGGCTCGCACTTCTGAGTTTTTCGAAATTCATGTGCGGAATTACATTTGAAATTTACCACGAGCTATGCGGTGAAGGAAAACATCGTGAGGAAACCTGCACAAACCTGCGAAACAATTCAATGGTGCGTGTGAAGTTCCCAATCCGCACTGGGCCCGCGTGGGAACTATGGCCCAAGCCCTCTTGTTCTGAGAGGAGGCATGTGCCCAGCAGTGGGCCGTATATAGGCTGGGATGATGATGATGTCTTTAAGTAGTATAGAAATTAATATAGAAGATTCACGCATTTCTTTCTGAAATTCTGTGAATCCATTAGTTGACGCTATTAGTTGAATGCATGGGTAAGAGCACGATTTGTTCTTAACATTAACGTTGAACGACGCAAAGTAATATGGAAAAACAAAATTCAATACTAAAAAAACATTCTCGTTTCCCTCATAATATTCAATGATAGATAAAAGTTTTTTTCTAAGAAATCTAAACTGGGAATCTATGATTGAAATATTTGAATTTTATCAAATCCAACTTTTGCCACTAAAAAGTATCCTATGCGTTGTTCCAGGAAACTATCTGTGTGCGAAAACATCAAATGTATCGTAATACGTGTAAAAGTATTTTTCAGTAGTAATCATTTATAATGTAGAAAACGTAAACTTCTCAACATAGTTTTGATTTCATTTTAATTTTCAAGTTTATCACTTAGGAAGCAGCAATTTAGTATCAAAATTAAGCAATCAGTCAAACAGCTCTATAAACTGAGAAAAACTGTACGGAAAAAGTTTTTATTTGTACGGACAAAACTAGAAAATGTAGCTCGCGTAATGCTTCCCTGAAAAACTGGGGCCGAGTGCAGAACTAAATTGGAATGTAAATCAAGCCCGCCCGTTTCGTGTTTGCTCGGTTCAATTCACACCTGATTACCTAAACCTACAATAGAAGGTAAACAGACCATCGAATAAAATATTGAATGTTAAAACCCCTAAAATGACCTTCGTACGTACGTAGAAGATGATTTTCGTACGAATAATCGCCAGTACTAAGCATTTCAACAGCATTTACAACAATATATAACTTACTACAACACTACGTTGCCCGTACTCGTAGCTCTGTCCGCGTAGAATTCTTTTATTCGCTATCCCGCGGGAACTATGCAATTTTGCGGGGTACGTATTATCATATTGTATAAATTTAAAACACATATCGGTTGAAATACATACAGTTGAAATACCGAAAGTTATAAAATATAATGGTTAAAATAAATAATAATCAAATTTCATGAAGCACGTTTTTCATATTGGTCTAAATAGAATATCTAATAGATGAAAGAAATAACAATTAAAAATCTTATAGTACGTTTTTCATAATGGTCATGTTATCATTAGTCATACGATAAAATGCCCATGTTCATCATCATTTCCATTTCATTGTCTATTTACGTTGTATTTGCATGTTAAGAATAGAATAGAATAGAATAGAATTTATTTATTGTCAAACTGTGTACAAAAGATGACATAATATAGTTCCAACAGTTACCCAATGTGGGCGTACAATATTTATATCCCTACCATACATATTTTATCAGCTAAATACAACTATTTTTTTTACAATACTGTTATTCACTTCCTTCCGTCACATTCAAAAAGTTCTTTTAAATTGTAGAACACTTTTTGTATTAGCCAATTTTTTAATTTGTATCTGAACTGTTTGCCTTCCAGAGTTTTAAATTCGACTTATTTATAAATTCTGGTTTTTACCCTTGGAAGAATTAAATTATGTTTGTACTGATTACGTAAATTGTTTTTGAAAGCAGATTTTTTAACAAAATATTCAGGATTATTTTTAACAAAAGTACATAAATCAAGAATATATATACCAGTCAGCGTGAGAAAACCTTTTTCCCTAAAAATTGTTCTAAGAGAATACTTGTTATTAATGCAATAAATAGTGCGTATACATCTTTTTTGTAGAACAAAAGTTGACTGGACGTTTGTAGAGTTTCCCCAATATAAGACTCCATAAGTAAGTAATGGATAAATATTTCCGTAGTATGCACCTTTAGTAATTTCTTCTGAGCATGTCTCAGAGAGTATAGATAAAGCATAGCATTGGCTAGATATGCTCTTGTTCACTTTTTCTATATGAGTCTTCCAGTTTAAGTTGGGATCAATATTTACTCCTAAAAATGTGGTACTGTTCACTGCTTCGATAGGTACCCCTGTTTTACTTATATTTAAACTTATCGGGATTGTGTTGTAACTTCTAAACTGCATAATTTTAGTTTTAGTTAGATTTACATTGAGATTGAGTTTGCCCAACCATTCCATAATAATGTTTAAAGTGCAACTTATATTGTTCTCCAAAATTGATGCATTCGAATTTGCATCAGAAAAAAGTACCGTAGTGAAAAATTAAGGACTATAAGACAATGTCGTCTACGTGTCCACGTAGTTAAGGCGCTTGGCGCCTGGACAAAACTCTAACCTAACCTAACCTATAAGATACCGACTGATCGGAGGCCGTATTGTCTATCAAGCGGGTGCTTGCCATCGCTTTCACCATTTTATACCACTCGACAGAAAGAAATACCTAGTGAATGCGATAGCAAGCATCCGCACGTTGGACAATACGGCCTCTGGCGCTGAATTTTTGTATAGATTACTTAGTACGTACCTTGCACTTTAAACTAAAGTCTGATCATTAATTGAATAGAAACTTTAGGTGCGACGACGAGCGTAGTGAGGTGGAGCGTGTTAAGTTCAGCTATGACCTAAACAAGCCAGAATTGTATTCTATTCATTTTCAACCATTAAGTATAGAAAACATACTGAATAGATGTTGATTGATATTTCATTTAACTATTTATTTTTTATACTATGTCTTTTGAACGTATACATTATCAACATATATGCATTTTGTGCCATATGGCTAAGAACGGTTATGCATTGTAACTATTATATATTTAGACCACTATGCATTTCAAGCCTATGCGATTAGAACTTATGCCAACGCTATATTTTATACATTATATTTTATGATTTTCGGTATTTCAATTGTATGTATTACAACCGATATGTATTTTAAATTTATACATTATAATACGTACCCAATTTTGCAGGTTAAAAACAATTATATGTGCTTCCCCGGGACTCAAACAATCTGTTTACCGAATTTCATCTACATAAAAATCGGTTCAGCGGTTTGGACGTGAAGAGATAACAAACAAAGAAACAGACTAACAAACTTTCGCATTTATTATATTAGTGGGAAAGTAAGATGAGATGAGATGTAGGTACAGTCAAGGGCAAAGATATCGACACGGCCAAAGTTGCAAAAATATGTATACACGGCCTTAATGTAAAGTGCATAAAGTCGTGTATACATATTTTTCTAACTTTGGCCGTGTCGATATCTTTGCCCTTGACTGTACGTACTGTAGTTAAGCATTACTGCAAGCACTACTACAGCCAGTAGGTACTTAGCATGCAGATCAAACCTCACCTTAACCTTAGCCGTGGTGGCCTAGTGGTTTGATTGAGCTATGACCTCTCAGCAGGGGATCGTAGGTGCAAATCTGGGTTCGCACCTCGAAGTTTTTCGAAATTCATTTGTGAAATTACATTTGAAAACCACTAGCTTTATGGTAAAGGAAAACATCGTGAGGGCACCTGCACAAACCTACGAAGCAATTCAATGGTGTGGGTGAAGTTCTTAATCCGCATTGGGCCCGCGCGGGAACTACGGTTCAAGTCTTCATTCTGAAAGGATACCTGTGCCCAGCAGTGGGGTTTATATTGGCTGAGATGATCAAACCTTAAGATGGAGCAGAGCACGCCTGCCCGTGGATGCTCATTCGCCCTAAACTTAAAGATAGGTTTGGTTTTTACAATATTTTTTGTTTTAGTCCTTTGAAATGATTAATATCATCGTGACTATTACTTACATAAACCTGTTGAGCCAGTGATTTGCATAGGAGCTATCTTACATAGCAACATCTCCATGAATAAATTAATCAAACCCAAACTAAATTCGATGAGTCCATGTAATGGATATTGGTAAGTTAATTTTCAATCATTATATTATTACTCACCTGTGATAGAAAATGTTTTCTAAGTAACTCAATTATTTTCATGTTCCATAATAACGTTGTGATGTTTTAATCTGTATTCCATTTATGATTATGAAACGCCATTTTGCTCACGAAAATAATTATTTAATAAATGCCATGACCACGAGGCCAATTATTTTATAGTTACCAATCTATGAATGATTTGTATTAATGACTGATTATTTTAATACAGTAAATTTAACTTCGTTGTTTAAAATAAATTAATTTATGTTGCATCAAATACAGCTTATTTTTACAGCGTACAGTGTATTTTTTTAACAAACGCTAAAAGTTCAGCTTGAACTACCGGATCGTAATTAATTTTTATTTTTCTTCATAAGTCTTCGTATTGCGTACAATAATTGGACACCAGAGAAAAGCAAATCTGAATCTGTAACAGGTGTCACGTGCGACGTTTCGAACAAAAATAAATTAGTGATCATGTAGTCATACATTGCGTGCTTACGAGTGTAAACTGAGAAATATTTCATCAAATAAACGAGACACTTTTTATATGTGAGGTTTTCAATATATTCATATGAATCGCGAGCGAGTTAGTCTGCGGTAAAAAAAAAGTATACAGTCGAACAAACTGAATTATAAGGTGGAAACTTTCTGCTACTAATGCTATGTTGGCATCTTACACTTTTGTCAGGGAGATCATAGTGAAATTGATTATCTGGAGGCACGACCGTACCATCCTTTTCTCGAAGCAGTTTAGGCCATTTTCGACCCCCCTATTACTTCGTTGTAGATAAAATCTATTTATTTAAAACATAATTAGTAGATTATATTTTACCCAAAATATTCATATAGCCACCCGAGCCGGTATGGCGAAGGTAGATAGACACGTCGAGGGGAAAATGGGTTTAATGCTCGAGTTTTACACTCTGCTTTTCACTTCGATGGCGAGGAAATGAAATAGCAACAGTGAAAACAATTGTTCACTTACTATGTACCTTTTATTGTTCACGCATTACTATTATAATTATAAATTTTTAGTTTTATTGATCTATTTTGAATGATTTAATTGATTTTTAGTTTTATATTAAATAAAAAATATTTTAAAAAATATGTAGGAATTTCTATGTTTGTGGCTGTTTACACCTGATTGCCTTGGTCTTAGATGAACATTTTACTTACTAGATGGCGCACTGTTGCGTGAGGTTTTTAATTATGGCTTTCAAAGTCTGTTATTACGGGCGTGAAAACAAAGTTTAGATTAAAATCATATTTAATACACCTTAAAACCGTACCATAAAAATATCGAGCATGCCACAGTGTTGCATAGTCCCTGTTTTGATCGGAAAAAAAGGGAGGACAAAGGTTTCCGAAAGACAAAACTGTCTCAAAACACAGACATTCATTGCCCCGGAACGCATATTTGCCATAATTAATTTCAGATATTGCAAAATATTCACAATATTATTCTAATTATAAATAAACCCGCGTAGCTCACCCAAAAACTATGAGATTTGACATTTCGGAGACCTCACGCTACACTAGCGCCTCTAGTGGCGAATTCATTCGCGATAGCCCTCATTATAGTGACCATATCAATAAAAAAATCTATTTTACTTCCCATGCTCGTAAAGTTCGTGTTTATGCTGGATCTAGGCGACATAAAATGACTTTTTGCGCATAAAGTAAAATCTTCATCTAAGACCAAGGCTTCTACATATTTTTTTTATTTATATAAAACTAAAAATATAAAACGCTACTTAAATACAAAAGGGCCACTAATCTAAAAATATTTATTGTAATAGTTGCACGTTATTATTATTGCGATTATTATTATTTTTTTATTTGTGGCCCTTTAGTATTTAAGCAACGAATGTTTTTAAGTTAGCTGATTACGTAATAAATAACTTAAGACAGAAGGACCCTTAAGTAGGGACTGAATAAATTAACCGACTTGGTATTACATGGATCTCACAACTTTTTACTGTAGGAGAACTGAGATGCGAGACTTGATTTTTTTTACAAGTTATGTTTTTTATTGGTAAAAGGTTCCATACTGGTACAGTCGAGTTCATAAACTTGTGAGCAAAAATTTGATCAAAAATATCTGAACACGCTTCTACGCCGTTAACAATAAGATTCGTGTTCAGATATTTTTGATCAAATTTTTGCTCACAAGTTTATGAACTCGACTGTACGTCAACCAGTTTGTTCGACTGTACCTAATATACATAAACTCACGACCATTAGAAACGGAAGAGGCTTCATGATTTATAATAAACGAGCAGTTTTCATCGCTGTGAAGTGTAGTATTTATTTCATTAGGGTAATATCGATTGAGACGAAGGCGAGGATCCACTTAACATACAAAGGGCTCGACGCAAACTCCTTTAGCTCGGCACCTAAAGGGCTTATCAAACGCCTGGCTGACCATTACAACTTAATCAAATGGCCTAGATACTAAATATAGGGATTAAAGTTCAAAGGCCCACCGACCCACTACAAGTTTGGGTTAAAATACATTGTACGCTACAATCTCTATGAAGAGCATCTTTGGACATCTGTAAAATTATTAGCGCCAATTTAATGAGCAATTTAGTCCAGAGTCGTGTCAAGAGATAGTAAAAACATATTCCTTTGTGGCTTTAAGAGAATAACCTGAGTGCTGAGTAACTGATTGACTGATAGACGGCAACCAGCGTAAACCTCTCGAGCAATGGGGCTAGAGACTTAAAATTTGACTGAAATAACAGGTATCTTTATTTCTCCTGGCAGTCATGACGAAAGACGTGCGTCGTGACAAGAAACGTAGCTACACTACGCCTCTGTCTCCTTTCCGTGCGACTTCTCATGCCACCTGTCGAGTGTGGGGTAATTCCGGGGTAGATGGCCATAAGGGAGAGATGGTCAATCGAAATAATTCAACGAAACGTCGACTTTACGCCGCCAGTTACCGTTTAGTTCAGTTTCTATCATGGGTGGGAGCTACGGTATAGCCAACATTTTGGAGAAATAAATCGAAAATTGGATAAAATCGTATTGTTTTGTTTTGTCTAGTACAAATCTTTTTAAGAGTGCTCATGTTTTACGTTGTTATGATGCTAGTTTCTTAAAGTAATGATGGTTTTAGTATTTGTTGCAAAATATAAGAGTAGTAATTCGTTCTAACCCTAAAATAATGCATTTCGTGCTTTTACTTTTTTTATTCTACGTATGGCCATCTCTCCCGTGCAAAAAGGAGAGATGGCCAATTAAATTAAGTATATAATTATTGTATAGAAGTTTTCTGAAAAGTATCAGGTAGTTACTGACAATGTACCATTAATTATGTTACCAGTCAAAAATAAGAAACAGCTGGTAAACGAGAATGACATCATTCATCAAAATTATACTGGGTTTGGCGTTTTGCGATATGGCCATCTTACCCTGTGATGTGCGAACTGTGATTTTTATTAACTCGTATTTCGTAACGATTTTATTAGAAATTGTGACTTACTGGCTTGACATTTCAAAGTTAATTATTTAAAGTGTAATTAATTACATAGATTGCCATTTAAAAACTATGGCCATCTACCCCGGACGGACTTACCCTATATCACAATCATTCCTCCTATGGTAAAGTCATGATCACACTAGCCATCGAGTATTATAAAAGTCACAAAAACATCAAAAGTAACTATTGTTAAATTTTATTGAAAGTTATGGGCGTCATATCAATTACGCGACCGCCCTTTAAATCACCGGGCACGTACATGCGCACAATAACCGTTATTATTTTAAATTGCACATAAGTGTCGATAAAACAGGAGCCGGGTTGGTTAAATACGTACTTCATTGCACACTAGGTTGCATGTGCACTATTTTTTTTAATTTTAAATTCATTTGCTTGTTTCAAATCACACAAGTTAATTTTAACCACACTTGCTTTTAAGCAAATAGGTGAGCAGGAAGTATTTTGGCCTGCATATGCAGTGGCAATCCCCTGAATAAAAACCAAGGGCCTTTTTTGCGTATTACGTCCAAAGTGATTATGACTTTTTTATTTTTTTGTAGGAAGGTACGTCTATCAATTAGTTCCTTAATGTTACATCGGCCAAACTCAGATTTGAGCAAGGAGGTTATACATACGCTTTAACTGAACTAACAACTTTTGTCACGACTTTTAGCATCCATAACCCACGGTTAACAATTTATTTTTTACCTTACACTGAACAAACGGTCCTTAGTTAATAGCATTATCACTAATTTTTAGGAGAGTAAGACAACCGACAATATGAGTAAATTAAATGATATTGTAACAGCATATCATGAATGTTAATGACAGCCCAGCCCAAAGTAGATTGAATGAGGGCACAAGATCCCCGTACTCTCTTGGGTCTACACGGCTCGGCCACGGCTGCGCGCGACCAGAGCCACGGCGAACGTTATCCTTATTCCACTGGTTCCGAACTGGTCGCAAGAACTAAAATAACCCATGAGAGATTGTACAGAATACGCAAGCTCAGATTTAATAAATGCAAACTGAAATGAAACGTGGCAAATCGCCTGGTCATGACGGTTTAAGCATTGAACATATTTTGTATGGTAGACCATTATTGCAAAAATGTATTGCCAAACTGTTTAACCTTTGTTTAGCTTGTAGTTATCTGCCTGAGGATCTAATGAGGACCAGTGTTGTGCCAATTGTAAAGAATAGGACGGGTGATCATATTAGCCCTTCTAACTATAGGCCCATTTTTAGCCACTGTACAAGGTACTGGAACGTTTACTCAATCCGACTATAACGGAAACAGTTAGTTTGCATGACGCGCAATTTAGACAGCCACACAGCCAGACATGGCCATATTCTGTTTAAAAAACACCATTAAACATTACCTGAAAAGAAAAACTACAGTCTATGGCTGCTTTCTTGATCTAAGCCGTGCCTTTGATACAATAAAAACTACTTACTTACTTGCTTAGGTACTTGTTCCAATGCAAATGCTAGTATGAGAACTAGGTAAATTCGGTTCAATGGGGAGACACTTACTCTGATTCCTATAAAAAGAAATGTGGAGTTAGGCAGGATGGACTTACTTCGTCGGTCTTGTTTAATTTATATATCAACGACATGATAGAGGAGCTGAGCAGTGCTACAGTCGGCTGCCACATCGGCGGCGATTGTGCTAATATATTATTTGATAATATGGTGCTATGGTGATATGGTGCTTCTCAGCCCCTCTGTCAATTGTATGACGATTCTGCTTGACATATGTAGTCGGTATGCTGCTTGTCATGGTCTCAAATATAACGTTAAGAAGACACAAGTCTTTGGGTTTAAATTTGACAAAGGACCTGATGTAATTCAGCCTATGTTATTGGATGGGGTGGAGCTGGAGATAGCGTCATCCTTTAATTACCTAGGTCATATTCTCACACACAACCTAAAGGGCGATGAGGACCTTGAGAGGCAGCGCCGAATGCTGTCTGTTAAAAGTAATATGCTGGCACGAAGATTTACTAAGTGTTCAGACCAGGTTAAAATAACCCTGTTTAAGGCATACTGCCAGGCGCTCTATACATGTCAACTATGGGGCAATTACACAAAGAAATCTCTCAACATGCTAAGAGTTCAATACAATAACGCATTTCGCGCGATGCTGAGACTGGCTTGGCGGTGTAGCGCGTCTGGCATGTTTGCTGCGAACAGGGTAGACGGCTTTATTGCACTCCTGCGGAGACGAGGACGACATTGGTCTTTTGGCGAAAGATTGAACAGATCAAGTAATAGCATAGTCCAAAATATATTTGAGACGTGCTATCTTGGTGGTGCGACCTACTCAATAAATATTTAAGACAGCTGATAACTATACGTCCCAAATGATTAACTTCACAACACCATTGAAAGGTTTGTGCATTTCCTCACGATAATGGTAATTTTAAAATGTAATTCACATGAATTTCGAACTCAGAGGTGCGAGCCGGGGTTTGACGATGTGAGAGGCGATAGGTCAAACCACTAGGATTCACGGCTTCGGCTTCAGCTGATAATGATATAATGATTTTATTTTCCTAATTTGAATTCTTGACATGTATGAATGATTGATTTTGGATTAGTTTAGCTAAGTTTAATTTAATATGTATAATTTAATTCATTAATTGTATTTTGTCATAATGGGATCATTGCCTAAATAAACAAATTTATTATTATTATTAATATCACTATTGCCTACTTGAAATTACTCGTTTTTAATTAAACACTGTACCTAACTTTTGAAATTTTGCGATTTTACCTCCATGTCTTATTTGTTCATGTTTTTTTTAGTTGCGCCCGTGCAAAGACGCGGCGAATCGCTGGTATTTATCAATTTTGATAAAACACACACAAATACGCATTTTACCGTTGCAGGCAGCAGACACTTGACATGTTTATCTTCAAAGGTAAGACGCCAGCGAAAACGACGTATATTCAAATAAGTTTTCCTTTATACACTAAATACAGTATGTATCTACGAGTATATAGCGGTAGTGTTTTAATGCTTGAATACACACACTATATTATCTGCAGACTTATGCTTATTCAGGCTAGCCTGAAGGTGCAGTCGCAGACGACGTTTAGAACTTTAAGGAGAGGTACAATCATTCCATAACATAAGGGGTATTTAACATAGCTTAGTTAGTCCCTGGCAGCGTACTCATATGTGCCATCTTACTATGCGCACCTTTCACCGAGAGCGTGAACTTATAGAGGCTCGGTGGAAGTAAGTACTTCTATGCAACCCATCGTTGCACGTTAAACTGTATCTGTCTGTACAAAGTCTCTTCCGCTTGCAATGTATGGAGACCATTAGACGAAGCATCCGAAAAGAATTCCTACATGCCCCATCATCAAATTTCTACCTAGAGGAAGGTTATGTTTATCTATCATACGAAATCACCTAAAGAAGTAGAAATTTTAAAGAAATTTCGGAAAGGTTAATAGACGTCACAGGGGACCGAAGAGCTTGGCCGTTCAAAGAGGAAACGCTGCTAGCATCTTCAGGACCTTGCCAACGGGGTACTTTTTTTTAAGTTTTAGTTTTTATTTTATGTAAGTATTTAAGTTTAGGATAGGTAGTTTTATTAAAAAGTAGTTATACATTGCATCGAATTTTGTTTCAAACTACTCAACCCAAAAAAATATGAATGTTCTTGAGTCTGTTTAAGTTGTGGGTGTGCTCTCAAGCATGTCAACATGATAATACCGCAGTACCCTCGAAAGCAGTCTGAGTGGGTATTAGTCCACCTGATAACAGCTTGAGACTAGACGTCGTACCTTTATTCGAGTTCAGAAAGTTAAACCCCAATAAAACAGTCTAAGTACATTTCATCTAACATGCTGTTAAATTGTCCTTTATGTATTCAAGACCACTTTACTACTGCAAGTTAAAACTCCGTCAACAGTTTATATCGACAGGCGAAAGCTGTTTATTTTTATTTGAAAAGAATCACCCAGTGACTACTTGTATCTTACTAAGTTACTAATACTATAAATATGAAAATACTAGCTTTTGCCCGCGGCTTCGCCCGCGTGGAATTCGGTTATCGCGCGCTGTTCCCTCGGGAACTGTGCATTTTTTCGGGATAAAAAGTAGCCTATGTCACTCTCGGGTCCATAAACTATCTGTATGCCAAAAATCATGTCGATCCGTCGCTCTGTTTCAACGTGAAAGACGGACAAACACACAAACACACACACTTTCGCATTTATAATATTAGTATGGATAATAGTATGGATGAAAGTGTGTGTGCGTATGCGTGCGTGTATGTGTGTGGCTTGTGCGTGTGTGCAGTTATGCGTATGAGTGTGGGGTGTGTACTCGTATGTATCTGTGTATGAATTTATAACTCTTTCATCCTAAATTGGATCTTTGAAATAATATAAATAATGCAAACTTGAAAATATGTGCAGCGATGGCTTCATAAATGAAGACAGTGTAATTTTTGGGAATGGATAAAATCCTGTGAACGTACATATAAGGACAAACATATGACGGCGACTGCGATAAGTTAACGACAACTTCGTCGTCATCAGGATTTAGTGGTATGGGGTCCATGTAAAGGAGATTTTCAGGATGGTGCTTTGGATATAGATGGTCAAATCACAAACTAATTTATTATGAATTAAATTACATTTGAAATTAAAAAAAAAAAATCGACGAATTGCGTTCGGTAGGTTCGTGCTCGCATCTGAGATCTAATGAGCGGCGGCCCGCCCTGCCCCCCGCACCCTTCTTTCCTCTGTCGCCTGCGTCGCTTACATGCCCCACCCCAGTGCTGCTCAGCAGCACTCCTCAGCAATTGGTAAGCGAGCGACGCGTGCGGCCGACCGTAGAAGTTCACCAGTCTTGGTTTTATTTTTACAGCCTCACTCTACCGTCGCGGCCGGGTAGTACCTCTTTAATAAGGCCTCGCGGCCAGGTGCTTCGGGGTCCGTTTGGGTCCACAACTAAAACTAGATCCCCCACTTGCAAGGGTCTTGCTTCTTGATTCCACTTTCTGCGTGGTATAAGATCAGGAAGCACTTCTTTTGTCCATCTATTCCAAAACATATCTGCCAATCGTTGGGCGATTCTCCATTGTTCTTAAGTAGAACTCTGTATCATTGAATGCACCCATATGAGGTAAATTAGAGGATGAACCAACAAGGAAGTGGTTAGGGGTGAGTGTTTCAGTGCTTCCAGGCTCTACTGACACGTGTGTTAGCGGTCGACTGTTTACAATATTTTCCACTTCAGTTAATAAAGTGTTCAAGGTTTCCTCTTGTGGAGCGCGCTCTTTCAGCACGGTTTCAGGCAGATCTTTACGTGGCGAATAAGTCGCTCCCACGCCCCACCCCAATGGGGCTAGCTGCTGGAATGAATGTCCATTTGGTTCCATATTTCATGGTTCATTTTTTAAATACGCCTCATCCAATTCCTGGATTGATTTTTTCAGTTCGGTATCCGCTCCTTTCAGGTTGGTGCCGTTATCTGAGAACAGGTTCTGCGGCCAACCACGACGAGCAGCCATACGTCGAAGAGCCATTATGAAGGAGTCAGAGGTTAGCGTGCTGACTAGGGCATGGATACCGGTATTCGGTATTACCGAAAAACCGGGATACCGGTAATTTTTTCCCCTTTTTTAATACCGGTATTAAATATCTACAAAACCGGTTTTTCGGTATTTTGACTTGTGCTTAAAATAGTAATAGTCGACTTTAATTTCAAACAAGAAAGCACTTTTAATAACTTGTCTTCAGACTTATGGCTTTTGAAGTTACTTACCTCTTAATCTACTTTCAAATTTCAAATTTACCGCGCATAAGTTTGCTTTGCTTATTTGTAGTGTAAGCTTTCTCGAAGTTGGACCTACCTAACTGGACCGTTTGTCCCAGGTATACATAGTCGTCAACAACTTCGAGCGCAGAGCCCCCGACTATTGCGGGAGTTGAAACAACATGGACATTAGTTAGACATGACTTTCGTCTTGCCCATGTTCATTTTTAGGCCAACTCAGTCGGAAACTGCTGAGGTCGGCGAGCATAGCACTGAAGTCTTCCATGGTCTCAGCCATGACTACAATATCGTCGGCGAATCGAAGGCGAGTGAAGTACCCGCCATTAATGTTGATGCCTCGTCCTTTCCAGTCCAGAACCTTAAAAGCATCCTCCAATGCAACGGTGAACAGTTTCGGAGCGATCACATCTCCTTGTCTGACTCCCCGCTGCAGAGGAATAGGCTTCGTGCTCAGGTCATGTAATCGGACGGACATAGTGGCGTTTTTGTACAGACACTAGACACTTCAACACTCCGATATACCGGTAGTCAACTGCACCGCTGGAGAGCCTGCATCACAGCCCAAGTCTCGATCGAATCGAAGGCTTTCTCGTAGTCTACAAATGCAAGGCAAAGGGGGAAGTTATACCCTTCGGTCTTCTGTATAACCTGCCGCAACGTCAATGTGGTCTACGGTACTATAGGTTTTCGGAAGCCGGCTTGTTCGGGAGGCTGGAAATCGTCAAACCTGCTTGCGAGACGATTTGTGATGACCCTGAAAAACAGCTTGTAAACATGGCTCAGAAGTGAGATGGGTCTATAATTCTTCGGCAAGGTGTTATCACCTTTTTTGAAGATGAGCACCACCACTGTCTTCTGTTCCAAGCTTTCGGTGTTCCCCCTTGGTGGAGGACGGAACTAAACGGCGTCTTAAGGTCCTTGAGGACTGGTTTACCACCCGCCTTCAAGAGTTCGGCTGTAATTTCATCGTCACCCGGGCCTTTGTCATTCTTAAGCTATTTGAGGGCCATACTAATCTCGTACAGGCTGACGTCTGGGATGTCTTCGTGATAGTGTCGGTTAATCTAGCCCTCGGGTCTTTAGCTAGATTTTCGACGGGTGTTCGGGTTGTCGTGTCGCTATACATAAAACCTCTCGTTTTCCCCCAACAGCTCAGGTTTGGATGAAATGATTCTGCCGCCGTCGGTCTTCAACTTCATTAACCGGCTTTGACTTACAGACAGATCCCTGGTAAACACCTTAGATCCTCTGATACGCTCAATAGCCTCTTCAATGCTATTTATTAGTATTAAATCGGCGTACATCGCGCTTCAGAGATTTTGAGATCTGCCTATTGAACTGCTGATAGCGACAATTAAGCGTCACCAGAAGACTGTAGCAGCATCTCACGCCTCACCTCCATGAGCCTAAGGCCAGAGCGCGAGAGCTTATTGTTCTAGTACGGCGGGTTTTGAAGGAGTTAGATCCGATCGTATGGACAGCTTCCACAAACCCGTCGTTGTAATGGTCCACGTCGCTACCTAGGCATTCGAAATGGCTTTGAAGTTTGAGCTGAAAGCTCTCGGGGTTTTGGAGCTGAGCTGGTTCCGGGCGGAGCGAAGATTTCATCAGTAGAGACCTTTCAAGCTTGAACTGGTATTAATGAGCCTCGTACAAGCGAAAGAAATTATGCGAAAATTTGGTTGGGAACTAAGAATCGGTGAAACAATTTTCATCGAAGATTAGAGAATCCAATTCCATATTATATAAGTATTATTAGTTAACAATTAACAAGTTAAGTTTTTTTTTTAATACTTGCTCATTAAAAGGGAAGTTTATTGCCATTGCCATCAAGCCAATACCGCATAGCCCTAGTGCTGACTACTTCTATGTGAATTGCCCTTACTGTCATGCACGTAAAAAGTACTCCGTACCTTTTTTCCCTTCGCCTCTTGATCGTGACTTCCATTGGACCAAATAAGTCCACTCCACAAAATGTAAAAGGACGCTGGTGATGCGCGACCCGCGCCGCAGGTAAGTCACCATTCTAGGGATTTCTTGAGAGCATTTTCTTATTCTACATAACATGCATTTTGAAGAAACATTTTTCACTGTTGGTCTAATTCTGGTTATCCAATACTTCTGTTTCAGGTTATTCACGATAGTCTCCTGGTTTCCATGCGCGGCGAGTACATGGTAATGCTTCACCAACAGTCGTGAAATATAATCGCGCCCATCTAATATAATAGGTCTTTTTGTTTCAGGTGCAACGTCAGCCGCGACATCGATCCGGCCGCCGGCGCGTAAGACTTCGTGTTCGTCGAGGTAAGGTGTTAACGTAAGTATTTTACTACTTTTAGGTATGCTTTTTCCATTTTTTAATAACAAGATTTCATCATAAAATGACTGTGCTTGAGAATTTTTTAGAAGTAAGTTCTCCGCCTTCTCCATGATAGAAGCATCTTCATCGGTAAGTCGTTTACATTTGTTTACAAACTTCAATACTATATATGTAGCTCGCAATAAACGTAGCCAAGATGAAAATCGAGTTGGTTCCGGAATGGGTAAGTCTTCCTTTTTTGTGTGTATTACAGATACACATTCCAATTGTTCCTTATTTATTTCAGCGTTGATTTTGTCTTGCGGCCACTCGTTCTCGTCGTTTCGCAAAAATGAAGGCCCGTAAATCCATTCGTTTGGCAACGCATGCGTATATGCTTCTCGGGTAGCAACGTCGGCAACGTTCAGGTGAGTAGGTATATATCTCCATCACTTATCTGTGTAAGTTCGTCAATTTCTCCCAAACGATTCGCGACGTAGGTTTTATAGTTACGAGAATCGTATTTTTATCCAATGAAGAACTGTAGTTGAGTCACTCCAAAAAATTCGTTTTTCCGGTTTTATTCTATGTTCTTTTATTATTGTTTCAGCCAATCTAGCTGATAAAACAGCTGCTTGCAATTCCATCCGCGGCACTGATATAGGTTTGACCGTCGCAACGCGGCATTTACTTGCGATGAATGCGAGGCGAACATTGTTATTGTTATTAATCCATCTCCAGTACGCGACGCTGCATATTGCTTTTAACGATGCGTCGCAAAATATATGCAACTGTAGGTTAGTATAGCAGTCAACAATAGGTTTCGACGGTGCAAGAGTAGGTGCGCCGCCGCACGGCTCGTTGCTAACTGAGTCACTAGCTGTCTCGCTCGCACTCGCAGCGGCTTGGTAATGTCTAGGTAGTCTTACTTCATTCATTGATTTTAATTGATTAATCCATTTTATCCATTTGTTATAAATTACTTCCGGTACGGGCTCGTCCCAGTTTATTTGTAATTGCCAAGCTTCTTGCAAAATTATTTTTCCGTTTATGGTGAAAGGCGACAAAAATCCATACACGTCAAAAATCGACATCACAACACGTAAAATGTCTCTTTTCGTTGGCCTTTGTTTTCCATTGGTTACATATTCTGGTATTTTCTTCAACGAAACATCGAACCCGAGAGTGTCTTCGGCGGGCTGCCATAATAATCCTAGTGTGCGCTCGCCCTTGTATTGCTGGTCGACTTTGAACCTTACTTCATTAGCAACGAGAGTCTCTTTTAATGTGTCGTTGATTAGTTTCTCTCTATTGCAGTTCCAGTTGCAAATTTCAAAGTTGCCTTGTTTGTGAATATATGTGACGTCACGCATCAGCTGTTTCGCTTCTTGCTCGCTAGGTAGACTGTCGATGTAGTCATCCATGTAATGTTGCGTATATATAGCTTTAGCAGCGGCCGGCATAGATGATTCGAACCGCTGTGCATTTTTATTTTTTATAAACTGCGCAATGAAAGGTGAGCAGTTCGCGCCGAATATTAGCGATGTCATTATGTAGGTATGTACAGGTTCGTTAGGTTCACTTCGATATAAAAACCGGAAGGCGTGCTGATCTTCACATTTAATTTTAACTCGTAGGTACATGTCTCTTATGTCTCCAGTGATAGCTATTTTATTTTCACGGAACCGTAGCATTATTCCCATTAGTGACATTAAAAGATCTGGCCCTCTGAGCAGGTAATCGTTTAGCGATAAGCCCTCTGTTTTTGCTGCTGCGTCATAGACCAGTCTCAATTTTTTCTTGTTAGGGTTGTCAACGCCGAAGTGGGGTAAGTACCAGGTTTTAGGTGTGATACTTAGGTCTTCCAGCGGCTTGGCGTAATCATTGTCAAATAAATGTTGTATGCGTTCTATATACCTTTGTGCATATTTGTCATCTTTCTTCATTTTTTGTTCAACACCCTTGAGTCTAGTCAACGCCGTAGGGTAAGAGTTAACCGTAACAAACTGTTCATCTTTCCATGGTAAGCCGACGTACCACTGGCCATCGATTAGTTCAGAGGTTTGTTCCAGGTGTTCCTGGGCCCGTACGTCCTCCGAGTTCTGCCGGATTTTAGCAGCTACACCCATTGAATCGATAGAGAAGAATCGGCGAAGGTCATCGTGAATCTCGTGTAGAATTTGGTTATTTTGTGACGCATTTTCAGTAGAATTTGTTATAAACATTGTTGAGTGATGTGCACCCCTGGATGACGAGGCCTGCGCAGGTACCATTCCGTGGACGCACCAGCCGAGCGGAGTGCGTGTGGCGCAGGGCTCGCGCGGGCTCCCCATCATGATTTCCAATGGTACAATTAAATGATAATTGTCTTGCCCTATAAGTATTTCGGGCTTTAAAAGTCTGTTATTTAAATCACTTTTTATTTTTTGCAGATGTGGGTAGGTATCACAATTCACTAAACTTAAGTTCTGTTTTGGTAAGTTCAGATTATTTACGCTACGTGCACTGATCGTAAACATTGTTCCGGCGTTGTTAGATATCGAGAGGTCAATCAGCTGAGTATCACAAACGAGTTCATTACTGTCCCAGGCTCCACGCACACGTAAACACTCGCGGCGCCCGCGCACTCCGACCTGAGCGGCGAGTGCTGTACTTATTAGTGACACTGATGAACCGTCGTCTAGAAGCGCGGTCGTGCGAATTATTCCGTTAGGTCCATAGATGTTTATGGGCACGACTTTTAATAACACTTGGCACTTATTAATGTTTATGTGCGTCACTGTTTCAGTCTGATTGTCTTGTTCTAACACTTGTTCTGTACCACTGCCACTGTCTTCTTGACGCGAATTTTGAGAAGGCACGTAGTGTAGAAGCCGGTGATGAGGTTGACCGCATCCTTCCGCGTCGCAAGCCGCGGCGGGGCATGTCTGTCTGTCATGTTGTGACACAAACATTTGTAACATAAACTGAAGCGTTTCACATGTTGCCACCGATCTTTACGTAGTGACTTTTTAAATTTCTTGCATTCGGTTAGTTTATGTTTCGATAAACGACAATAGCGACATTTTTCAAAATTCTGTTCAGTTTGCAACAAAAAAGTTTGCGATTGATATGCGCCATTATCAAAGTTCCTTCGCTTAAAGTCTGAACGTGGTGTGTAATAATGTAGCACTGCATGTTGACACTTTTACAGCTTCTTCGTGGAGAAATTCGGCAAGAATATCCAGTTTAGATTTAGTTCCTTGCATTATTAACCGGTAACTGTAATCTGTCCATTTAGGTAATAATACTGTAGGTAATTTTGACAGTATTATTGACACTATATTAATTCCGTGTAAGTATTCTGTGCGGTTAAGTGCACGAACAGCTGCCACATAATTTTTAATTTTTATGGCAAACGTCACAATTTCTTTGTGATATTCCTGTGGCAGAGGGTGTAGTTTTTTAATTTCAAGCTGAATTTTTGTAAGAATAACGTCTGGGTTCCCAAATTGCAGCTCCAAGGTCGACATTACTGTTCCAGATGATGTGCCGCTCATAAGTAGTGCTGCAACACAATCTTTTGCGGGACCTCGTAGGCATTTTCTCAGCCGCCACATATTTTCAATTTCACTGAAACTACACACTCTAGTTGATTCTTCGAAAGCCTGTTTGAATTGCAGCCAATCCATGGGGTCACCGGTGAACATGGGCAGTTCTTTCGGCGTACTGATGCGGCTAAGCAATTTTGTTTGTTGATTTTCAGTAGATGAGGTGGACACTAATTCCTTCAGTGCTGCCACTAGCTGTTGAACTGGCCCATCAGTGCCGGTTGCTACTGCCGCCGACGGACACCGCGAACCCCTGGTGGTTCCATGGTCGTGGGTATGCGGTGCTTCCTGTTCCTGCTGACTGCGCTCCAGCCACCTCTCTACTTCACTTCTAGTGGATGCTCGATCCGATTCCGCGTGTGAACTGTATTCTTCATCAATTTTTACGAGATCTAATTGTAACCTTTTTTCAATCAAGTCCATTTCGATGCGCGCTTTTGCTTCCGCAGCTTCCAGTTCCAGCTTCTTCTTGCGTGCCACAGCAGATGATGATGACTTCTTCGATCCAGAATCGTTAGTTTTGCGAGAACAATTAGGTTTTGGTTCTGCGTTTTTTCTTTGTTCAGATTTAATACTACCCACTTCTAAAATAACTGTTTTATCTGGATTCTTCTTTTCTTCATTACCAATTTGCGGCGTTTGTTGTTGCTGGTTTATAATAACTTCCTGATTTTGTTCCATCTCGTTTTTCCTTTCTTGTTCCCGTTTGGTAGAACTCCGTGTGCTGACCATTTTGGCTGGTGTTCTGATCATAGACGTTCCGGTTCGAAGACCAAAATGTAAAGGAGGTTTTCGAATGTGCAGCAAAAAGTGGTCAAATCAGAGAACTGAATTTATTATGAAAAGAAAAGTTACAGGAGAAATTAAAAAATAATAATCAAATTTGCGTGCGGTAGGTTCGGCTCGCATCTGAGATCTAATGAGCGGCGGCCCGCCCTGCCCCCCGCACCCTTCTTTCCTCTGTCGCCTGCGTCGCTTACAGGGTCCATGGCGTAGGTACTCGAGAAATACTCAGGATGGTAACTTTGGATATAGATGGTTTATTACAACACAAACGTAAGTATTACAATTAGATTATAATTTGAATTTAAATTATAACGGTCGGTCGACGAACTGACAGATTCGTTAGGTAGGTGCTGTCAGCGCAACAGTCTAGGCAAGAATGCTCACTGCCCGCCCGAGTCCCCACTCAACGACTCTGTCCACGTGATCTGTCACCGGCAGTGACGTCACGGCCGTTCGCCTCCGCTATAAACTTCTACCACAATAATCAAATGAGAGACTATAATCGTTTTAATTATCGCTAATCACGACACATAGATGCCATACCTACCTATTGGCTCGCGCGAACGAAGACGCGGGTAAAGGCTAGTTATTAATAATTTACTAATTTCAGTCTGAGTAAAATCTATAATCTGGAAAGCACAAGACCGGTCTGAGTGGAGAGCCTTTGGGGAGGCCTATGTCCAGCAGTGGACGTCAAAGTCAAAGTCAAAATATCTTTATTCAATTTAGGCTATAACAAGCACTTATGAAATTCAAAAAAAAAACTACCACCGTTTCGGAAAAACTTCTGTTGAGAAGAATCCGGCAAGAAACTCAACGAGATATATATTTTTTAAAACAGATTTACAATATTATTAAATGATATGTATACATCACAAGTATTTAACACAACTTTATTTTTAACACAGTAGGTTCGCTATTTGAAGGGATCGCTAATGCGGATCGGAATTATTTCCAAATATCCCTGTCCATGATATAATCATTAACTTTATAATACGCCTTAGATATTAATGTCTTCTTGACAATAGATCTGAATTTTGTATCCGTTTCATTATAATATTTTTTGGAATTTTATTATAAAAACGTATGCAATTTCCCAGAAACGTCTTTTTGGTTTTAGCCAGTCTGTAAGATGGAACTTTAAGCTTCCCTGTGTTTCTAGTAGCCTTTGGCTTATAGACGTTAGTGGGAAAACCACATGTTCTTCCTAACATACATGATTATTTCAAAAACATAAAGCGACGGCAGGGTTAGGATACCTGTTTCCTTAAAAAAAGATCTTAAAGATTCACGCGTCTTCAAATTATAAATTGCTCTAATTGCTCTCTTTTGTAAGATAAAAATTGACTCAATGTCTGCAGCAGATCCCCATAAAATAAGGCCGTACGAAATAATGCTATTAATGTAAGCGAAATACACCAACCGTGCCGTCGCCACATCGTTTAGCTGTCGTATTTTCCAAACTGCAACAGCAGCAGAGCTCAATCTACCCGCGATTGCTGTGACGTGAGGTCCCCACTGTAGTTTAGAATCGAGCGTTATTCCTAAAAATATTGTTGATTTCACAAATTTAATAGTTTGACCATTTAACTTTATATTAGAAACTGAATTCGAGTTAGACGTCTTTCGGCTGACATGATGATGAAAATCTTTAAGATTTAATAACGCTTTGAGTTCAAACAAAGTGACCCGCTTCAGAGCGTAATAAATTTTATTGAAATACAACTGAAAAGAACAAATTTCTTCCAAATTCTTACCAGAAAGAAAGTTAATTGAGTTACAAACAAAATGAAGAAAATTTTATGCCGTTAGGCAAATTATTATAGACTCAAAGACTTCACATTTTTCACCGCTCTTTCCCCAAAACTACCCATTCTCGGATTCGGGGATTCGCTAGTTGTATAATCCAATGGGTGGCCCACTTGCTCATTTCCCGCCCTATTTCATAAAAACCAAGACACACGAACTTGCACGTCATTTATAATTATTAGAACGATTAGTAAGATATTATCTCCGTATTATAGTAGAATCTCATCCACCAATCCATACTAATATTATGAATACGAAAGTAACCCTGCCTGCCTGTCTGTTTGTTATCTAAAAACGTGAAGACGTTTGAACCGCTGAACCGATTTAGATAAAATTTGGTACATAGGATGGTTTTTATCCTGAAAGAAATGTCATAATCTCCACGGCGTAGCGACAAAAGAATTCTTCGCAGGCGAAGTCGCAGGAAAAAACTATATATTCTTATATAGCTGATGAAATCGCTTTCATCGTATTTCATCGGCGAAGAATTCAATTATCGCTATCCCGCGGGAACTATGGAATTTTCGGGGATAAAAAGACCCGGAATATAAACTATCTGTTAAAATATATCAAAATAGTCTTATAGTACTACTTAGTCGCTAATAGCGCCATCTATAGTTTTTAAACTAGTATCTATTGTGTATACTTATCTGTGGTATTAAAAATAAATTCAGTCTGTGTAAAACAACTATCGTGTTTTCTATCAGGTTATGGGCCCAGTGTTATGTGTTCCAAATGTCATCCAAATCCCTAGCCTTTATTGCGTGATTGAGCAACTAACACATTTAAAAACTTTCTTATTTTTAACCGACTTCAAAAAAGTAGGAGGTTCTATGTTCCAATGTTTGCATTTTTTTTATGTATGTTCGCAGATTACTCAGTCAATTGTGGACCGATTTTCAAAATTCTTTTTTTATTCGAATGGGTACACCTATGGCGATTTTGGCATTTTTAGCATTAAGATAAGCATTTACCTTCAGAAAGTATCATTTGGTAAACTGGACCTGATGAAGAAGACCGTAGATGGCCAATGGAACTCGTCAAAGCTAAGAAGTAATGCTCGTTCGTCTATAAACGATCATGATTAATATACCTAGATAAGCGACTAAGAAGGATCTTTAAGTTAATGATTCTTTCGAACTGATCTGATGCTGAAGCGGAAGGTAGGCAACGGAACTCTGTTATAAAACAACGTAACTAAGCCGCGTTTGGGTTTAATGGAATCGTTGTGAGATGTACTTTGGCTACAAATCACTAAAAAGTGAAACCGACACCAAAAAAATAAAAAATAACGAAAAATGGAACCGACTACGAAACCCTTGAAAATATTTTTTTAGGTACCTACTAGCTCGAAGTCGGTGACTCAGCACGACCCAGCAGGATGGATTGAAACCCATAGTATGTAGGTGAGGTAGACGACTATTTTTCCATTCCTGCTGGCTCGTGCTGAGGCACCGACTTCGAGCTAGTAGGTACGTAGAAAAATATTTTCAAGGGTTTGGTAGTCGTTTCCATTTGTGGTTATTTTTTTTATTTTTTTGGAGTGGGTTTTACTTTTTTTCCTACGATTTATTGACAATTAAGAATAAGAAAATAGATTATAAGCATTACTTTTTATATTAGTAGAATGTATTTTTGCCTAGGTTAGATAGACTACAGGGGGGCTACTACGAAATTCGATAATCTAAGTTTGTATCGTACCGTCCCTCTCACTCTCGTATTAAATAATATTAGCGTCAGCAGGACGGCAAGATACGATGTTCGAATTTTGCACTTCGTAGTATAGGGCCTGTCCCTTTGTAAAATATCTTGACTTGGAATATGATCGAAAACACGACTGACCAAAACACGATAAAATATATTCTAAATGAACTAAAATAATTTCTTGCTCACCCGCGACCTTACGATAGCTAAGCTTATGCAAAATATGCGTGTTCATGCAGTTCCTCCACCTCCACACTGTAAGAACACACACAAATCACACAAACCATCTATCACCACCACCACACTACACTGACGCGTTTCGAACTCAAACATTCATATGGACCTCCATTCCTCCTGTCATTGATATGGACCTCCGCAAAGTAACGCCTGATTCAATAAATTATTTAAAATATATTCTATCGAAAAACTTAGAAAGCAAATTATCTCTCATGACAACTTACAAATTAATGGCAAGGCTGACGTTTCGGGTTAGCGAAACGTAAAAATCATGTCGAAACGTAAATTGGAGACTTAGTTCAGAAGCGCGGGCTTAGGGATAACGCCAGAAAATTAAAGAATTGTATGATACAAGAGATGCTGGAGGCGAATTTATTAAATTGCCGAATCCCTTATTAAGGCTTTAAGGCTTTGCCCATTACTTTCAGGGGCCCGCCAAACAACAAAGTCATTGCGCACGTATTATATTTGGTTGCGTTTAATCTTTACTCTAAGAAATAAAAAGTACCTACCGAAACAAAGGAGAAGACAATACGGTAAATAGGGCAAGGTGAGTTTACGAAAATTGGTTAGGTTTAGAATTGTTATACAATCTGTGTTTTCCTTCGCTAAGGGATCGACTCTTTTGTAAATTGTTGAAAAAGTCGTGGAAGCATAAACTGGGACACAAAATCACTTAAATAAACTTTAAGTTTCCCATTAAATGTTCTAAATTGTAATAAAATTTATAGTCGCCCAGTTAACAGTACCTTAATAATGTCATGCTCTAAGTAAGCCACGAGTTTGGTTAGTTTTTATCAGTAAATTTTAAATTCTAAGATAAGATTATGTTTTATCGATAACTGTTTACCTGACTGCCCAATGGAAGCTTATGATTTTCAAGCATAATGTATCTATTTCCTTGGTTCATTCTGTAGCCTAAACGGCTGGACGGTTTTCAATATTTGAGATATAATTAGACTTGACAAAACTATTGGTGTAACATAGGGTATGTAATATTTTAAAATGGCATCCGCAAAAACGAATATGGAGCGGAGAATATGAGTATATATATTTTTTATTTCATGTACTCAGTGTCACTCGCGTCATCAAGACACATTTAATGACGTACTCTCGTATCATTTAACAAAATCGGTTCAGCCGTTGAGTAGTTACGAGAGGACATAGAAATGGGCATACATACATACGGGTTAAACACATAACCCTCCTTCTTCGCAGTTGGTTAAAAAGAGTCATAAGACCTGACTGCCTGTAAAAGACTAAAAAGAAAAAGACAAGTTTAGTACGAGTATTCAAGAATTTTGTTAAGTAACTTAAAGTTTGACAGTCGGAACCCATTACTATGTCTTGTAATCTTGTACGATATTTAACCTATTCGACAAACAAAGCCTCGTGGCATGCTCAAATTTCCGTTTACGAATTCTATGTCATTATATTATTTTATAAGATACTATTGAACACTCCCCAATATATAGGTAGGGTAACACCAGGGGTATTGCAGATGCGTTGCCAACCTAGAGGCCTAAGATGGGATACCTCAAGTGCCAGTAATTTCACCGGCTGTCTTACTCTCCACGCCGAAACACAACAGTGCAAGCACTGCTGCTTCACGGCAGGATTAGCGAGCAAGATGGTGGTAGCAATCCGGGAGGACCTTGCACAAGGTCCTACCACCTGCACTTCCTATGTCCTTCCTCTGGACTCAAACTATCTATATTCCGAATTTCATCTATTTCGATTTATTAAGATAAAAATAAAACAAAAAGCAGAAATAATACTAAGGGGCTGTTTCACCATCCATTGATCAGTGTTAACTGACGGTTAAATGTGATGCCGTCTCTATTTGTTTTATTCGAATAGACGGAGACGGCATCACATTGAACCGTCAGTTAACACTAATCAATGGATGGTGAAACAGCCCCTAAGTATTACAAACTAAATTAAAATCTATATCAAAAACTAAGCTATATCTAAAAAAGGCCCCTGCCGCATGGGGCCGAAGATGCTGGCAGCATTTCCTCGTTGAATCGCTAGGCTAATTCTTTGAGCGCGGTAGCTGCCAGCTCTTCGGTCACCGGTAGAAGATTTAGATTTCAGTTCAGCTGTTTAGTCGTGATAAGGTAACAAATAAACAATCTAACTAACAATCGAACACGCCGATTTACAAATATTACGAGTAGTAGGATATCAAAAAATATATTTTAAAATCTTGCCGGAAACCGAACCAATTAAAAATTAAATTAAAAACAAAACGACACAATTCTTTAATGGCGAAGCATATTAGCCCGGTGTTGCCAGCGTGCCGAAGCTTCCTCACGATATCATCATTGACATAAGCACATCCCCCTCTGAATAATGGAGGGGGCAAATGCGAGTCGCGCTTAGCACTCCGAAACTAGTTGAAAGTCAGCGTATAAGCCTTCTTACTATCCGATGCATTTTCGATACCGTGAGGTGACGCGTCAAACTTTATAAGTACAGTGACGTGCAAGAGTAAAGGGCTATACATAAATTGTGGGTGGACGACCGGATAGTCCAGTGGTTAGAGACCCCGACTACGAAGCTTGAGGTTCCAGGTTCGATCCCCGGTCAGGGCAGATATTTGTATGAAAAATACGAATGTTTGTTCTCGAGTCTTGGGTCTTTAATATGTATTTAAGTATGTAACACGAGCTTTGCTTACTTTGAGATTAAGTCAACCGTGTCAAGTGCCCCGTGATATTTATTATTATTTTTATTTATTATTAAAATGCTGGAAGATATTTTGGCTGTGTTTAATTAAGTTCGGAAAAGTACCTAATGAAAATTAAAAATTAAATGTTTGAATTTAATCTCTGTCTCCTGTAGCGGCCGACGAAGTACCAGAACCGACCATTTTTTGCTAATACTTACGGCATGACACTTGGTTATTATAAATTTATTCAAATTACCATCCATCCGATTCAGTTTTAATAACACTTTTATTATTATGGAACCCAATATAATTATTTGATGATCTATGTTATTTCCAAGTAATTTTTAATTAATATTTACGTAACCGTTATAATATTATTTGGTGACTCAATTTAAGTGATAGATCTACTATTTTATGAACAAAAACTATTTATTAGGTGACCAAAAGTGCATTTATTAGGTGATCGATAAAATTACAAGTACCCGAATTAAATTAGGTAGGTATACGTTTGAGCCAAAAATTGGCTGATTTCTGATAAAAAGGTCTTTAGTTTTAGAGCTGTTGCAGTTTATGTATCAGACTATTCATTTTGCTCGTCAGTGTAGCTGAAACCGCATTACCGTAGCGCCCCTGTGTTGAATCGAATTTTATGTTGGAAAGTTTTCAAAGATTTTCAATTAGTTTTTTGTCTTTATTCTGAATAAACTAATGGGCTAGAAATATTCAAGAGTTTCACTTTACAGAGATATTGCAGATTATTTGTTCACTGTTAGCCATATGTTAATTGGGTAAGTAAATTATTTGAATTTTATAATTTATCAAAATAATTTCATTCTAATCAACATGACACCAAGGTAAAAAGTAAAATTTGTGTCAATAGAAAAGTAAGATCTAAATAAAGTTATATTAAAACCAATGTAGGCAATAAAACTGGCAGCGTTCCTTCATTCAATTGCGTGCGACACTACTTTCTTGATAAAGATAGCCACCACCCGACAATTTTGACCACCAGTTATAATTCTCTGGAATTAATAAGTATAAAAGTCACAAATACTGGTTCGTACACATTTATTTCTCTACGGGATCGAATCAGAAATGAGGAGTGGTTAGAAGAACAAGGCTCATCGACATAGCCAAGCGAATTATCTCGTTGAAGTGGCAATAGGCAGGCCATATAGCACGGAGAACAGATGGTCGTTAGGGCCGAAAAGTTCTCGAATGGAGACCGCGGATCGGCAAGCGCAGCGTAAGGCGTCCACTATCGAGATGGAAGCATGACCTGGTTAAAGCCCCGGGTTCACGGTGGATGCAGGCAGCTTCCAACCGAAGCAACTGGATATCTATATGGGAGGCCTATACCCAACAGTGGACGTCCTAAGGCTGATATGATGATGATGATAATGGTTGCTAGAATCTAGCATACAAGATGGCGTGAAAACCGTCATATGAATCACAACAAGTTACAATAATAAGCTGAGCCCAAAAAGTAATCTGGCACGCGCAGAAACTCAAAACTTTTTCTATATCCCGTGTTACAATTTGTCATCGTTTTATTGGTTTTCTATCAACAACAGCAAATACACAAACCACTGGAGCCAGGCCGGGAAATCGAAAGCAAACACAAGACACTCATGCCGATTAGGATGAGTAAACTATTATTTTTGTTTAATTTTATCTTACAAATAATAATTTTTACATATATCTGACCGGGATTGACCCATATCTCACCTAAGATCCCATACACATAAGACATAAGAGCTAAAGATGGAATTGTAACATATTAGAAATGCATTTTTCGTTCAAGTAAATTTTTGCTTGTACCTAAGAATATTAAATAATTGCAATATTTACTTCTATTGTTACAAAAAAACCCTCATAGCTCAATTTAAGTAACATTTAATTTGCTGGTGTATTGTATAAGTCAGTATTGATTGATATTAAATAATGTCGATATACTTACCGAAATGTCACATTCCTTTCTACGACCTTGTTCCAAATGCCTTTGTTCTTCTTTGTTCTCACGTATATCTTAACAGATTTTAAAGATAGTGCCATATTTTTTATAAGCTTGCGTGAATCTAAATAAGTGTTTCATGCTCAGTTAATGCTGGACAATATAATACATAAATCCATTTGTTGAAAATAGAGAGAATTTTCTTGCGGTTTCCATACATTGCTCAAAGTCAATGTATGGAAACCGCAAAAATTTTCAGGCAGTTTTCAAGAAATGGATTAACGCATTATATTGTCCAGCATTTACTGAGCATGACACACTCATTTTGATTCACGTTCAATGTTTCGCCCTGTATTATATTTAATGAAATAGAAAGTAATTTAAGATAAAGTAGCTTTTTTGTTTAACTTGCAATGGAATTTGTTTGTGCAGGCGTATTGAATAAGGTCAAGTCTAATTTCACTCAATTTTAGAGGTTAGATTGGCTTAGAATTTGGTATATAACTATGAATAATATAATTTGAATAACAATACAAGTAGGACTATAACAAACAATTACTTTACTCACCCGCGACCTTCTAAAGACCTTATAAAAGTCACGAGTGAGCAAAGCAATTGTTTATAACTCATTGATATGGACCTCCGCATAGTACGACTGATGCAATAAATTAATGCAAGTAGAGTCAACAAAAAGAACAGAAAAGAAGTAGAAGATTTTTGGGTATGTATTTAAATCTACATATTATCTTCTAACACGATTCTTGAGACGTCAAAACATGATTGAGTTTTAAAATGAGAACATTTTGAATTGTGTCGGTTTCGTTCTAAATGTGCGATATTGTGTGTTTGTCTGTATATGAGTGTGTGTGTGTGTATGTGCGTGTGCGTGTGTGTGACAATTGTACTTACATTGTAAAACACGGACGAGAATGAACAGAAGTTATATCATTCGATACAGTTTTTATGCACGCATGTTTTGTGAAATTGGTTTCGAAGCCAAGCAGTGACAGCGGCATTGAAACATGCATGACACGGTGACTACGCTCGTATGAATTGTGGACATTCCTTTTTCCCTGCGTAGTAAACCTTATTTAGATTGTTATGAAAGCGAAGAAATCGTAATCTATTTCTATTACATATATCCTTACTTAATCCTGCTAACATACGAGTATACTTACTCGTAAATGTAAAAGTGTATGTGCGTCCCTGCGTGCGTGCGTGTGATTGTTACCTACTCCTTCACGCTTAAACGGCTGGACAAATTGAACTGGAATACCACGTAGGCTACTTTTTTGTCGCGAAATTCGGCGTGGGTGTTTTTATGCAGCGCAGCACCAAATAGCAATTCCCACGAGAATTCTTGCGAAATCTCAAAATATTAATTCAACTGCTACTAAGACATAAGTCTTTTTAAGTAATCTCTATATACATGTGTTTTCTGTACTGCTTACTATGTGTTGATGTTCAACAAAGAGTTATTGTATTGTATTGTAAGTCCATAACTCTGATTTGATATCGATATAAAAGATGTCGATGCTCATTGAATATTCTTGATTACTATAAAAAGGTTCGACATCATTTCTGATATCGAGCATTTTAAGGTGGACAGAATGATATAATAGATAGATAAAATGCCACGTTGACCACTGTAGACGTTGAGGGAACGTTTAGTATTTAACCAGGTATTTAATAAGGTAGAGGCGATTAAGGAACCACATGCATTGACTTAGAAATTCAACCTTATTTTATTAGTTACAAGTTACAATATCCACTGTAATTATTGAAAATACTACTAGCTTTAAAAATATCTTTTGTCAGATATGTATTCGATAGCTGATTTTGATTCTGTGATAATATGCTCCAATAAATGGGGCCTTATTAAGGATTAAAGTTGATATTGTCATCTAGACGGCAATCTTTAATACCGACCAGTATGAAAAAGATATTGATTGTATGTTATGAAAACTATTTTTTAAATAAACAAATAAATAAACGTACGTTTAGATTTTGAGAGTAATATCGATATAATGTTTTTGATTATAATTATTTTGCTACATCACTAGTATCTGTGCCCCGAGTTAGCACAGGTATGGACAGACATAACCATTAACGTGTGTGGAGCCTCGGGTCTTAAAGATAACTGACTCTATGGTTCGTGTTTGACCGGGAATCGAAAACGTTATTCAGATGATAAAGAGGTAAATACCCTATGGTTTATGTCAATCCAATTTATAGAAAGGGTTAAACAAAGAAGCCAATAACCCGACCACAGACATTTAATGATGTGAAAACCTAGAACCTATTGCAAAATAATTAATCTTTTCAGTAAATCGATTAATTTATTAATTGAATAGATCAAAGTATTTTTGTCTATTTTATTATTAACAATACTTGATTTAATTCCAGACTTTTTATTCAACTTTAAAAGCATTAACTATTTTTTAATTTTATGGCAAATAAATAATAATCGCTTATTCAATCGAGTATTAATCGATTATTAAAATGTCAATTTTTCCACCATCTCTACGCTAGTCTATGCTACTACGGATTATACACGAGTTTCGGTTTCATTCAAAAAATAACATCAGATTTTGACGAAGATTTTTCAAATGAAAATTAAATATTGAAATAAAGTGAGTGATTTTGGTGAAAAAAGGGATTAGACGTCTAGTTAGAAGGCACGAATTATAGATAAATGTGTTTTTGATTCCATCTAGTGGGTTTGGATTGGCATAACGTACCTATATAGGTAGAGGCTCTTAAGCGATGAAGTCGCCTATTGCTTACCTACTTTGTAATTTTCTCTGTGCGTACCTGTTTTCTGTATCGCTTACTATTTCTAGTGTACAATAAAGAGTCATACCTAGGCGATCGAGCTTTGCTCGGGCTAAAACTCGATAATATGGGGTTTCCCAGAGATAAAACCAAGCTAGATCGATTTGTCATCCCCGAAAACCCCTACATACCAAATTTCATCGAAATCGTTGGAGCCGTTTTCGAGATCCCCGAAATATATTTATATTTATACAAGAATTGCTTCGTTTAAAGGTATTATGTACATGGATAGATTGTATTGTATTGTACTGTAAATTTTGTTTGTTCGTCTGTTTAATTTGTTTGTAATCGCTAAAACTACTGAATATATTTTTAAAGTCCTTTCACAGATAGGAATCTAAATTACCCCAGATGAACATAGTTTAGGCTGTTATATTATTTTCATACCGTGAAAATGCAAATTTCTCGCAGGACGCAAACAAATTTATCATTGAATTTGAATAATGTTGGAATGTCCACTGTTAATCCAAACGAACTGAACACGTGGAAATAAAACGCTGGCAATGGCGCCTTTATTCTGTTTAGCAATAAATAACTAGAGCTGTACCATTGGCATACATCAGCAGGGCTACTACGAAACTCGAAACTCGAAGTTCGTATCGTACCGTCCCTCTCGCTCTCGTATTAAACAGTATAAGTGTCAGAGGGACCGCATGACACGAACTTCGAGTTTCGAGTTTCGTAGTAGCACAGCAGTTTCCTCCAGTTCAATGAACGTTTCACATATATTTTAGCTGTATTATGCTGCGTCAAATTCTACGAATTTACTCGTAGCAGAATTTTGTAGGGTAAAGTAAGGGAGACCAAGGAGAGTTCTGACAGAGGAGAGTAGTGACAACGTCGATTTTTGGAAACTTATTAACTGCTAGCGAGCTCGCAATAGCGCGCGTTTGATAGCTCGAGACTGTACGCTTAGTGTATTTTCCCATTCACAAAATACGTCTCGATTGCGTTCGCGTTAAAATCTCAATTTGTATGGAAACACGGACAGCGCCTCTAGCGGAAAGTTTGCACAACAACTTTTGTGAGTGTAGGTTTGCTACGTAAACTATTTCGTCCGCGAAAACGGGTGACGACGCCGCACCGTGGACATGTCGCGGCTACGTATCGACGATCGAACGCTCGATTTACGTCTTCGAATAGTTAACGAATGTTTTGTGAAAAAGCCACACTAGAGGCACTGGAACTGAAAAACGCGCGCTATTGCGAGCTCGCTACCAATTAATAAGTTCCAAAAAATCGACGTTATTACTACTCTCCTCTGTCACAACTCTCCTCGGTCTCCCCTAGACTAGCTAAATTCAAAAGATAGCAGCTATTGGGACAGTGACGAACACTCGTACAGTTACTAGTGCGTAGTTTCGTAATAAAACACAGATGATGCCACTTTTGTTTGGTTTCTCGAGTGTCGTGATTTCAAAAATCAGTCCCCAGACTACATTGATCTATCCCTCAATTACGACGTCACTGTTGCGGCACGGGCACAAAAAAGGAAAACGGGCTTCATCACATGAATAATGTTTATTTACCTTGACCACCTACTTACCAGAGACTTGACAGAATCCTTACCGTTAAGATCTTCAACTCTACCGATTCTCAATTTAACAGATTCACAACTGAACAGTTTCGCAGCTCAAATGAGCTAAACATAACCTAAAAAAAAATACCTTAAAATGACGAGTGAAGCGAGACTCTACAGAGCGCGAGCGAGCGAGAAGCGCCTAGAATCGTTTTCTTTGTTGGAATCTGTTGACATAAAAATCTGTGAAATTGAGAATCTGTATAAATAGGAAGCTGTAGAAACGGGAATATTTACCAAAAAGCTGTGATTATGTGCCGTGGACACCCGTCTGAAGAAGCATTTATGTCTAAGTGCATAATTACACGTATACTGAACTGCGGGACGACGTAACTAAGTTGTAGTACAACTGGGATTTGTCGGACAATTGCACATGTATGCTGACCAGTCGCTGCGGTCACAGTCTACAGTTTTATAACAATTTGTAAAGGGCAATAATATTTAAATCCCTTATTGATATTTAAGTGCATTTGTAACTCTGAATATTGCCTTTACTAAACGCGGAAATTGAAAGGAATGTACTACCGCGAAAAGGGATTATCAAGCCACTCGCTACTGTTCATAATTTAGCCGGGCTACACAGTCTTAGTAAATAAACCTGAATAGTATTATACGAACAAATCACGGACAGTAGTACGTAGCACAACAATATCGGCTCGCATACTTATTGGAAGTCTGAATGTAATGTTTGTCAGAACGATCGTTTGTCATAACTCTTTTTTCTCTGAATCCAATACTTGTTCATAATTGTTATAAAACAAACCTAACCTAACCTATTGTTTTCTATAGCATGACCATTTAAAAATTTCTGAAAACTGTAAGGTTTCAGTGGGAAAAAAATATGCAAAACGATGATTCGGACAAAAATTACGGTATGACTAGCGTAGAGTATGCGAACTTTGGCGCTCCCCAAGGGCAGACTAGGCAGGCACATATGAGACTATACACGCCTGTTTTTTTTCTACTTACAGCTATTTATGGCTAAACGTTTGGACAATTGGACATGTACAAAAATACATAGTAAAAACTTATGTTTGTAGTTGCCGTACTGATTGTTGTCTGTCTACTTTTTTGCGGCACTGCTAATTAAAACTAGATTGTGAACTGTAACGCAGAACGTCCGTCCGGTTGATATGAACGTTACTATGAATTCTCTAGTAAGTACTGCAAATGGGTGCAGTAAATGTAAATATCCGAAATTGTCACAGTCCTCGTACGATATAAGTTTTAAGCTTCAGTTTTTAGACTGCACTGCACTAGTTCATGTTATAATATTTGAATACAAAAAAATATCGTTAATCTTTATCTATAAATACGTATTATATATACATGACATCTTAATGTTATATTATAGGTTATGGTGTATTGCAACTGTGTCTTCGGTAAATTATCTTCGGTTATCGGAACTATCACTGTAAAAGATAAGTTATGTGAATTCGGTTTTTCAGTTGCACGAGTTTGTTTTAAATTCGGGAATAGTTGTGGATCTCTACATTTAGAGTTTCGAGAGTATATAGCTGCGTGTTGTATGAGCATCGGGTTTGTTTGGTAAAGAATATATTGCTCCATTTTTAGGGTTCCGTACCGTACGTACTGTACAATAGAAAAAAAACGGAACCCTTATAGTACCTATCACTTTGTTGTCAGTCTGTCTGTCTATCTTTCAAGGCAATTATCTTGGAAACGAAAGGAGTTATTGAAATGAAATTAAAACCATGTAGGTACTCAAGTCTACAGTCCTTTGAAGCTGTAAAAAAATCAAACTTCTAGGTTGACGTAAAAAAAAGGATACGGCCATTTACTTTTTATTTACGTTGAACTAAGATATTATGAACTAGCAGCAGGTGGTAGACTTTGTGCAAGGTCCGCCCGGATTGCTACCACCATCTCGCTCGCTAATCCTGCCGTGAAGCAGCAGTGCTTGCACTGTTGTGTTTCGGCGTGGAGAGTGAGACAGCCGGTGAAAAACGTGAGGTATTCCATCTTAGGCCTCCAACGCGTCTGCAATACTCCTAGTGTTGCAGATTTATGGGCGGTTGATCTCTTACATCAAGACCCACTTGCTCGTTTAGTCGAACTAACATTGTAGAACTAAGAACAGGAAAAAATCTGAAAACTATACATTTGTAATTATTTATGTCTGTCCATCTATGTCGGTAACCATCTAAAATGACCCCACACTCCACACTGCGTACATTTTGCTTAGGAGACTCTGCCAACACTGAATATTCATACCTAAATACCTACAATTTGTACGGAGCCCTCGGTGCGCGAGTCCGACTCGGACTTGGCTGTTTTTATTTTACTATTAACTGACTGACTATTTCACCTGATGGAAAGAGTGTATAATATAAGCGTGTTACTCATCGGTTCAGTAACAGCCTATTCACAAATTCTTGATTTTATTAGGATGCAGCAGATTTTTTTTAAACGATTAATATAACATTTTAATTCAACTGCTTATATAAGCCAGACACCTTTGCGTGCGTGCTACGCTACGTTGGCGTAGAACGGCTACGAGCCTATAAATGTAGCATGCTACGACGTATTATGCTAAGAAAAGATCGAAGTAGACCTACGTACGATTGTCGTTTTCTACGATGTCACATGACGTGAGGCTAGAAACTTGATGCCTTTTTCCTTTCCTTTTAAGTTTGATATACTTACTAACTAACTACCATCCTGAATTTTTTAAAAATTTTCCATCCACCGGTTTAGATTTAAGAGGGAGGGGGACGCTCGATTTTAATAAAAATGTACACTTTAAACGAAACCGGAAGACGAAGCGTTGGCAGGCCTCCCACCAGGTGGACTGACGACATCGTGAGAGTGGCGGGAAACCGGTGGATGCAAGTGGCGAGTTGTCGTTCATTGTGGCGTTCTAAGGGGGAGGCCTTTGTCCAGCAGTGGACATCTTCCGGCTGATGTTAATGATGATATACACTTTAAAGTGAATTATTTAATTGACAAATTTTCATTATACATGATATACTAAACTAAGTAAAAATTATAACTAAAAGTGAAATAAAATTAACTAATAACTGAACTATAAACCACTTGAAAGTTGAATATTTCGCAAAAAAATCACTGAATCGAAAAATCCAACGATACCCCCCCTCTTTAGTTGAGAAAAAAAAATCACCTCTACTTTACTTATATGGGAGGTAACCTAAATTTTTTTTTTTATTTTACCTCTTTGTCGGCGTGATTGATATGTATATTCATGCCAAATTACAGCTTTCTAGTACTAACGGTCTCTGAGCTTAGCCGCGGACAGACAGACAGACAGACAGACGGTCAGACATGGCGAACTATAAGGATTTCTAGTTGACTACGGAACCCTAAAAAGGGGTTCGAGAAATCTTACGTATCTTTATACTATACTTATACGTTATTTACCGGGATTTTTGATCCTCCTTTAGACGTACTCGTTGAAATTCATTGACAGTTAAATGTAACCTTTAATCCGATAAGATGCCACACGAGGGAAGGAATGAGAAGGATGTAATTCTGATTCTTCAACACCTAGTACAAGTTTTTAACCTATCTATAGCTTTACGCTCTACATTCATGTCCCGGTCTCGTTAATTCAAGCATCACTGGCTACAACTCCGTAGACACAGAGATACCGTGTTGTAAAATTACGTTTGCGATACAGTTAAAAATGCTTGATGAATGAGACACGGTGCCAGCATGGAACAAACTGCCCTCACGTACTGGCGCAACGAGGTGTGTTTACGATGCCGATGCGGTAAAATTTTATTGAAACCTGCTACAAGTGATTTTGAAATGGTTGGGTTCGATGGAGTACCCATCACCCAGACGTGATAATAAACAAGAGTTGAAAGTTATTGAATGCGACCTTTATCTTTTAAAGTTAGTTTCATTCTAATGTTTACAGATACAATTTAATGCAATGCAAACGGAAGTAACTCTGCAATAAATGAATCCAACCATTTTCATTGTACTTTACAATAAAGGAATTGTTTTTTTTTCTTTTATTTATAATGATTTATATTTTTTAAATGTATATATGTGTGTATTATATGAAAGATTGCCTGGAAGAGTCACTCTCAAGCAATAAGCTTACCTTACCTGTTTTCTGTATCGCTTACTATTGTGATGTACAAAAAAGAGTCATTGTCTCGTATTGTATTGTATGTAATCTGTAACATACTGAATCAGAATAATAGACTAATGCGTTTGCGTGGTTTCTAACAACGTTCTAAGTAAACACTCAATTACTCTGAGCAAATCAGTATATAGGCACCTCTAACAAAAATAACAAAAACTTACACCAAGGGCAAGTTAAGGCTGGCTACGAGCCCGTGCGCACCGCGAGTGTATTGTAGGCACTCTACGAAATTTTCCTCGTTCCCAGATTTATGTGTTCCGGTCGGACAGTTGGCACTGAAAAACTTAAAATATCTACGTGTACTCCGTGTTTGTAATCCAGGAGGGCTTTCGTGTTTCATCGCTGCAAAGTTTCGTTTGAGAATTGAAATAAAAGCGTGCACGGAACAAATAAATTGATCCAAACAAAATACGTTATCTTATCACCTATGTTCTTTTTGTTAGGTACCTAAGTTTTATTATTTTAATTTGTAACTTTTAAACTGTGGTGCGTATCTAATGAATTCCTCGTGTGTTAAAGCTTTATGGTTCTCCTTCTTCTTAAGTGGGAAAAAGTAACGTTTACCCGTTGCACCCTGGGCTACAATTTTCAACTAATTTTCCTTAGAAAATTTAACACGGAAGAAAGGTAGTTGAGCTGGATAGTTATCGAGCAATAGCAAAATGAAAGCCGCGACATTTAAAAAAATATTCGATTTAATAAATATGTTAATGGAATGGTATTTTAAATATTCATTATTGACCCTGTGTATATTTTCTATACACATCTAAAAATATCTGAATACTAGCCGCCAGCCGTGACTCCGTCGGCGTAGAATTCGTTTAATCGCTATCCCGCGGGAACTACCCAAATTTTCTCAAACTACGAGTATACCGAATTTCATCTAAATCGGTTCAAAAGTTTAGAAGTGATGAAGTAACAAACATACTTACAAACTTTAATATTAGTGGGATTGGATTCCCTTTAAACATTTAGTCGTTTTTTTTTTGCAAAATTATCGTATACAGTTGAGCATCCTCTTAATATATTCAGTTGAGAGGACAAAACCTTTTCCATCTAAGATAATGCACACTGGTGAAGCCAAATAAATAGCATATGCCCAAACTGTCAGCCGGAGCAAGATAAATTCAAGCCAGAGCCTGTACTGTTCATGGCCAGTATTGATACTGCTTATCCGGTATCTCTGCGAGGAAATCCAGTTGTGCCATGTTTGCTGGTTGACATAGGGAACAAATGTATGAGTTTTCGATAGGCTTATATGTATCCGTACTACCTACTACGTACAGTCAAGGTTATAATAAATATTAGGTACGTTACCAAGACGTCAAGAATATCTTAGTAGGTATGGTACACCTTCAAGTATGCCATTACCTATAAGTTAGATTTATACATTCACGTTGTTAAAAAAATCCTTCACGATAATTTGACCCACATTAATACTACTGATTAGTAATACGATACAAGAGGAAAAATCTCTATTCAAAAAAAAAACATGGGAGACATAATTATGGGCCACTTGCGTGACGCCAATTGACCTAGTTCCAAACTAAGCAAAGCTTGTATTATGGATACTAGGCAAGGGATAAACATACTTATAATAATAATAATAATTCATTTATTTATTCAGACAACAAAGATCCATACATTATTAGTAATTTGCTTATAACTATGTTAGTATATGTTATATAGATAAATAAATACGAGTACATTTACACGGGAATCGAACCCGGGACCTCAGGTCAGGTTCTCTAACCAATTGGCCATTTGGTCGTCCTTAATATGAAAGTTCAGGCGCAAAAAGACTCTGATCCAATACAAAACATTTTTAACATGCAAAATGTTTTTCATCACACTTGCTCGTAAACAGTGTCGTAACCTGCAGGCTACCTTAGTTGCAACACCCTAAATAAAACAATCAACCATTTGTTCTTGTCATGAAGCCCAAGGTCGGTAAATGAGTCATCGCCCGTACTGACACTGCTGCGCGCGCTCCTGCTGCGTGCGCACGCTGCTGCAGGAGCACCTGGGCGCGCACGTCATGCACATGCTGTGGAGGGAGAGGGCGGCGGGGAACTGGCGCTGCCAGGAGCGCAGTCAGCGGTATCGGCAATTTTTGAAAAAATATTAGTTTTTCTTTTACAAATATACAATTTTACTAGCAAATGTACTATTTTCACTTGTATCGTCGTATTAGTAATCAATAGCCTTAATGTGAATTAAATTATAGTAGGTATAGGATTTTTTAACACTATTGCCGTATATATAATAAAACTATGCCCTCAACAATACAACCCTCAACTGTTCCAATTTGTAAATTTTAAAGATAGTTTTGAATCCTGTAAACGGTATAATTGCGAGTTCAGTCTATACATTTAATTCCCACTGTTGGGCAAAGGCCTCCGCTTAGAATGACAGAGCTTGGGCCGTAGTTACCACGCGGGCCCAGCGCGGATTGAGAAATTCACACACACAATTGAATTGTTGATTTTTTTCCTTCACTGCAAAGCTTGATTGATAATCATTTTAAACACTATTTAACTAAACGTTCTCATTATCAAGATGGTAGTAAATATTTCAAATTTACAAGGAAAATGATAACGGCTAGGATTGCTTGAGAATTATTAGTAGCTTAAGGTATAAAATATATCTAAACTTGCAAGATTCCGTACTTATACAAAACGAAATCCTTAGAAATATATTACGACTACGGAACCCTATCTTGGTCGTGTCCGACACGCTCTTAACCGGTTTATTATTTTTGGTATACCTGCTCAATGTCTGCGTCAATCTTTTTTTTTCAGCATTATCAAAACTACCTAGTACGAGTATCTATGAATGATATTGATTTTATAGCAATTTTCAAAAATCAAAAGAACATCAACTTTATCCGTTAAAAAATACAAAAAGAAGCAAAACACTACTATTCCGCATTTTTACAGTGTTATTGTCTTTCTTTCGGTTTGAAAGTTCATCTTTAAGTCAGACCATTTAATAAAACCTAAACTCCCGAAAGTTCAACTTTCGGGTTCCTTACAAAAACCATCCATAAATTATTAGACGCCCGATCACCCGAAAAGATACTTTGGATAAAAAAAATCGGTAGTTCTAACTTATTTCGATTAAACTTTTACTAAGTAAAGAAAGGTTACCTTCCCAAATTGAAAGGTTCAGTGAAGTCTCCACGGACTTCAATTTGCCGTGACACACGGGTCTTTTGGGACCTCGCCTTGCGCTTCATTTCTTTTCGGATTTTTATTTACTTTTATTGCCCGTTATTAATGCCCCTTTAGTAAAAAAAGCCCTCATCCTACCTCATATTGACAATAACCTCGCACCGAATTTAATGCTTCTATGCATTTAGGTCACTGTCGGATACAAATTTGAATAAGAACGAAGACAAAAGCTCCTATTAGCTCCGTTAAGTAAAAAACCATGTTATTTTGTTCGAAATACGGGGATGCTTGAAAATGTTTTGTGTTTCAGAGTATCTCTTCGAATAATAATTATATTTGTTTAAATCCGAGCCTTTTAATCATTTAATGTAACGCACGTTGCCATTATAATATAAATCAATGTAAACGAAATTCGTGTTTCAAAATAACGAGAAACACATTCATGAAAGTAATTTTAGTATTCCAGAGTGACCAAGTCATTTTATAACCTAATAGAAAAGTAGAGTCCCCTGAGGTACTAAAAGCGGTTATTATTATACGTAATAGAGGGTCCCGGGTAACGGTGCGGAAGGATAGATTAAACGTATTAGTATACACGGCGCATTCTATACCTACCAGGCCACCATACTCGGACGAGCGTTATGCGGCGCACGTGACGGGAACTATTTTGTTTGAGAACGTCTGAATATCACGATATGACAGGGTACGTTTTTTCGTGAAACTCATAGTAAGTCTGAGCCTTATAGGATGTAATTAATGATTCTTGACTATTTCTCAAAAAGTTGTCCATTTTCAGTTGACCAGTTATAAAAAAAACATATATACTTCCTGGCGTTATTTCAACACAAAAAATAAGTAATATTGTGTTTAAATATATGCAAAACCTTGTGGTAAATATGATAAAAAGTCAGATAATCTTTGTTGTTGGATCCAATAGAAAGTTTCGATGAAGCTACAAAATTACGATTTTTTCCTCATAAGATTTCTCCAGACGTCAAGAAATTTTGTATATTTTATGCAGTTTATGTTTTATGATCTCGTCCTTAGTATTTATAATATTAATAATTTGTGACAAAACTGATTTCTTATCAATTTCATGACGGGACACTTTTTTGAGAAATACTCTCATGTGTCGATTTATTTCAGACTAAGAATTATTTTTCACTTTACTCGTAGTATAGTAGGCCTTTGTTCAGCAGTGGACGTCTTCCGGCTTATGATGATGATGATATTAATAAGGATTAAGTATATTAACGAGTATAAAGATCGTAACTTGCCTTCGTAGTATCGACATAAATTTTTCTAATACAATAATATTGAAGATATTGACTTTCAATGAGGGCTATCGTTTTTTGTCTCACTAGATGGCGCACTGTTGCGTGAGGTTTTTAAGTATGGCTTTCAAAGTCTGTTATTACGGGCGTGAAAACAAAGTTTAGATTAAAATCATATTTAATACACCTTAAAACCGTACCATAAAAATATCGAGCATGCCACAGTGTTGCATAGTCCCCGTTTTGTTCGGAAAAAAGGGAGGACAAAGGTTTCCGAAAGACAAAACTGTCTCAAAACACAGACATTCATTGCCTCGGAACGCATATTTGCCATAATTAATTTCAGATATTGCAAAATATTCACAAAATTATTCTAATTATAAATAAACCCGCGTAGCTCACCCAAAAACTATGAGATTTGACATTTCGGAGACCTCACGCTACACTAGCGCCTCTAGTGGCGAATTCATACGCGATAGCCCTCATTACATTAGGATATTGAACTTAGACATGTTGGAAAAAATCGTGCCAGTGAGATTGATAAATCATAAAGTACACTACACTTATTATACAGTCTACATAATGCAGTGAGCTTATCGAACTAGTACATTATTATTAATAATAATAATAATAATGGTCGTGCCACGCTCTATTGGGATCGGTCTGTCATCACGGACAGGACTATTGTAGCCAATAAGCCTGATATCGTGCTGACAGATCGATCAAACCGCCAGGCAGTGCTCGTCGACATCACCATCCCACATGACGAGAACGTCGTGAAGGCCGAGAAGGACAAACTCAGCAAGTACCTTGACTTGGCTCACGAGGTGACTGCGATGTGAGATGTTGACTCGACGATCATTGTCCCGATAGTCGTTTCGGCAAACGGTCTAATAGCGAAGAGTCTCGACCAACATCTCAAGAGACTCTCGCTAGGGCCAGATACAGAAGGCGGTACTTCTGTACACGGCACGCATCGTCCGGAGGTTACTCACTCTGCGGCCCCGACCACCGGTAGCTTGGGCCCTGCCCCGTTACCGGCGGCAAACTAGGTTAGGTTTTTATAATATTTCTATTTTGTATGTACTTTTCTGTATTTTACTTTTTATAACTATTATAAAAACCTAATCCTAAGAATGAAAAAAAAATAAAGAAAATAATAATAATAAGCCTTTATTTCCTTAACTGTACACTGTAAAAGAAAAAAACCTATATTCTAAATTATATTAATCTAGCTTATGAGTCAAGGCTCCTTTCCGGGTATAGGCCTCCTCCAGTTGTCTCCATGCTTTCCTGTCCTCTGCTTTCCTTGTCCAGTTTTTTCCAGCGACACTACGTACGTCGTCGTCCACCCACCTCTCTCTAGGGCGCCCTCTACTTCTGTGGCTGCTCGGCCCCGCCCATTGTGTGGCCCGTATTGTGCATTTATCTATTCTTTGGTGCGCGTGCCACATGTCCTGCCGACTTCCACTTTAGGTGTTGCGAGTGATGTAGAGCGTCGATAATCTTGGTATTGTTTCTTATACCTCCATTTTTTGTCTATCACTGATTTTGATATTTAACATGCTTCTTTCCATTGATCGTTGACATGTTTGAATCTTACTTTTTATTTTATTGTTAAAGATCCAAGTCTGTGAGACGTATGTTAGACTACGTAGTATACAAGAGTCCATCACCTTTGTCTTCAGTTTGTGTGGTAATTTAGATTTAAAAATTTCATTGCAGCTCCAGAACTTTGTCCAGCTTATGTTTATTGTCCTTTCCACTTCATCGATGTGTCTTGAGTTTTTGAAACATTTGTTTTCCCAGATATATGTAGTTATCTACATATTCCAGGGGAGTCTGATTGACCGATATAGGAACCTGGGATCTGTTTGAAGCAATTTTTGTTTTTGTAGCGTTCAGATGCAGCCCAACATTTTCACTTGCTTTACATAGTTCTTCGATCATTTCTTGTAATTGTGTTGGTGTTTTTGAAAACAATACTATGTCGTCTGCAAATCTAAGATTAGATAGGTATTTTCCATCCATGTAGAGTACTGTCCGTTCCCATTCAAAAAAAAATTAACATTATTACAAGCTTAAGGTTAAGGTTCTGGCAGAATATCAGCGTTGCGAAGCAATTCGCGACATCGTGCTGAGCCAGATTCCCTTTTTGTGTCCATTTTGCTCTTTTCACTTTTGCTTTGTTTGTTTTTGGTATGTCTTAATGTCACCAAATAAATATATTTTCTTTTATTTCTTTCTTTCTTTCTTTTCTTTCTTATATTTGACTTCCTAAGTTCGTATGTAGGTTTATTTGTTTGTATGTGAGTTGTAGTTACCACTTCCTGTTTTGTAACACCATTGAAGTTTGGTAACAGTACTAATTATTTGGTAGTGAAATGTTAGCGGTCCAGTCATTGTCGTCACCACACGACGGAACTCTTGAACAGTTATTGGCATCGTCTTGAAACTTAGTACGAATATGTAGTTTGGATAACAATACAAGTACAGTCAGCAAAAAGAGCTCTTATTAAAAACCTATTTTTTGACAAAAACTTCAATGTCAAATCAACTTACTGACTTATTTTGTTTTTCGAACGAAAGTAGGCATAATAGTTGGGTTATAAAGACGTTTTTTACACAATACCAACAACAACAACGTACCACTAAGTATTATTACTACACTGCGGCGCTTAATCGATCACTCCTACTCGGTAGCCTCGCAGCCCTGCAACGCAAGTTAATGCTAATGATGTCTCAAAAAAACTTGCCTTTATCCTATACCACGCTCTGTTGTGCTTGTAACTAAATCCCTCTGGTTTCTAAATCACCCTAATGTATCACCATCCCATTCACTACAAAAGCCCATTGCGTTGTGTAAAATATCGTTAATTTATGCTGTTCGCTGCGCCTGGCAACTCCAATGCAGTTGATCCGATTTAAATTTTAAAAACATATCGGATTCTGCGGCACTATCCAATAGGAGAACGGATTGATGATTCCTGCTGCATTGTTGATTGCCGTGCCGGACCGCTATAACCCGGTAGTGCGGGTTTTTTGCTGAATATTATTAAAATGGACAGATACAAAATCAATAATAAAACATTTAGTCTGTTTTTAACCCCTAGTAAATAGGAGTTTTTTATTAAATATCTGAAAAGGTTCTAGTGTCCTAATTAAGTGATTATGTATATGGATCCTGAGAACACAATACGCTCTTTTAGTAGTTCTAGCGAAAAAGATTCTCTTGGCTATAAGCGCTGAAAACTTTACTGTTTTCAAAAATCTTTAATTTTCTTCAAACAAAACGTTCTTCAAATAAGAAGAAAGTAATATTGTGCTGAAAAAATAAACGTAAGCCATATGCGCTGTCGCGTTTTCAGCTCGTAGACATTCCATTCAAGAACTTTTACTTGTACATTGCAACTTCAATTAGCTAACACACACACACACACACACACACACACACACACGCACACGCACACGCACACGCACACGCGCACGCGCACACGCGCACACGCGCACACGCGCACACGCACGCACGCGCACGCACACGCACACGCACACGCACACGCACACGCACACACACACACACACACACACACACACACACACACACACACACACACACACAGAGAGAGAGAGAGAGAGAGAGAGACATTACTGTTTCTCTTTTTATTAATTCTGTGCTATTACCAATATCGTATGAACACGACACATCTCAGCGGTAATACTCGTATCGAGGTCACAGTTGCAGCCATTTTATTTTTCACATTATTCTTCCGCTTTCATAACGTAAAGTATTTGTTTTCTCTAAAGCGCAGTGCACCGCACACGAAATACGAATTCGTACATTTATTCATGGCGTTGCAAGCTAGCCACTTCACTTGCCGCTTTGTTTGAGGCAGCAAATGGAAGAATGTAACACATAGCCTCATCAGGCTTGGTGCTCGCGCACATTGCACTGTTTCTACCAGTTAGTAGAGATACATGAGTTTCAATGAACATAATGTTTTATTTTAGTTCATTTGTTGATTTTAATTTTGACTTCTATTTGTATTTCGATTTTAATTATGATTATGATGGTTGAGTTTAGTTTTCATTTTATTATTATTATTTTCACTTTTTAATTTTGTTTCAGATACTCATAGACTTGATAGACTTGGCGAAACTATAAATAAGGGTTCCGTTTTGCCATTTTTGGCTACGAAACCCTAAAAATACGGTCAGCTTATTTCGTTTATTAAATTCCGATTTTTACTAACTGCTATCAAAAAAGGAACCTTAAAATATTTTGCCAATGAAAAACACTAACGCATTGTCAAGCACTATTGGCATATTTACTAAAAAACACATACATATTTATATACTCGAAACCACAGCTTCGTCACCATATTCTTTTAAAAGGAGTTCGTGCACAAAAAAAGGCTGGCCAGAATTATAAAAAACCTCGCCATATTGCGGAAAACCAATAGAAATAATTTCTTGCACTGGTAACATTAAATTCAAATGTCATCTATCTATTGCTGTGAAAGTTTAACTTTGTTTGCGCGTGGTATTTTAAAGTGTTATTTTGTGTTTTTGTGCCTTAAAATGCCTAAGATTATCCATAGCCTTGGAAGGAAAATAATTCAAAAAGTCCGAGGGATTAGAAAATATTCCTTCAAATAACATCACCGACACCGTTGTCAATATGAATGGTAGGTATCGTATAGTAAGTGTAAAGAATGTTGCAATATTAAACGTAGATGTGCTGCCCTCGCGTCAGGTTTTTTATATTCCTGGTCAGCCTTTACAATATTAAACATACTCGAAAACAAGTCCAATACGTAAAAAAGTGGAAAATTATAAAAATGGTACAGTCAAGGGCAAAGATATCGACACGGCCAAAGTTACAAAAATATGTACGACTTTATGCACTTAACATTAAGGCCGTGTATACATATTTTTGCAACTTTGGCCGTGTCGATATCTTTGCCCTTAACCTTGACTGTACAAACAGGCAACATTAAACACTGGCAGCGAGTGAAGTAATCGCCAATCCAGTCTATACATATATGTTCATTGAAATGCAAGTACACAATACAATTTACTTTAATCCCAACTAGACGACTAGCACAAACGTACTCTACTCTAAAAGCTTTGCCACAATGTGGGCGTGGTGCGGCAGTGATTGGTACATATTAGACCCGTCCATACAGTGTGACGAATCGAGAACGAGTCAAAAATTAAAAATACATCAAGTTTAGTGAACGGAATGCATACTGGTCTTTTGATATAGTATAATTTTCGGTGAAACTATTAACTAACTACATTAATATTTTTGATTTAAGTTGATTTTGTAGAAATCGTTCAAAGTTGGCAGTTACTGCTAAAAAATTATTATGTACATCACATGATCAATATGTGTTTTATTCAGAAGTATTTTCAAACTTTATGTAATTTGACACGTACCCCTGCCAATTTCTCCTTAGTTCCTTTGGAGTCCGTTAAATGAAATGTACGGCCAATCAGCAGTTGCGGTTACTTTGCAGTTGGAGAGCAGTTTTTCTGTAACGGCTTTAAACAAGCAAGCGCCACGCTGCCCCTTCAGTATGGAAATGCACACATATATATTTTAACGGTTTACTAATGTTTCGGCGAAAAACGTTTGGCAACCTGTTTCATTTCGCAACTTTTCATTTCCCAACTGTTAAATATTTCTGAAACTGTAAATATATCAGAATTTTTATAAAAGTAACCTAACCTAACCTAAAGGGTTCTAGACGATGGCCATGAAATAAATCCTGAAATATTTACAGTTTTAGAGTTTGCGAAATGAAAAGTTGCGAAATGAAACAGGTTGCCAAACGTTACGTTGCGAAAAGGCAATACTCGATTTTAACAATACATGTATCGCATTAGAGCAATTATTTAATAGTTTTATTACATCGGTAGAAAAAATATTGGAACATAATAAATAACGACATGGCGTTTAAATAGCCTACTTTCGGGAGTCGAAGTTGTCCGCTGGTGCCAAAAAGCGAAATTTCCAAAAATAGTGTGTATACATACTACATAACATAAGCACTCACCTGCTTCGGAGCTCCGGCCGATGATGAGGCGGGGATCTTGCGGTATGATGAGATAAATTTAACTCTTGTATTTTATTAGCGGTGGACAACTCAACATGTGACACTTATGACACTGATTTCTTTGTCCTTCTTTCAGAGACCATGCACCCATGCGCTACCTACATACAGCCAAAAGAGGAATTGATTATAATACTATTTATCTTGCGCGACCTTATAACATCATGTAAGATAAAGAAAATTTTTAACAAAAAAGTTAAACCGACTCCAAAACAATAAATAAATAACAAAAAATGTTACCGACTACAAACCCTTGAAAATATTTTTCTAGCACTAGGTACCTACTAGCTCGAAGTCGGTGCCTCAGCACGAGCCAGCAGGAAAGGAACAATAGTCCTCTACCTCACCTACATACTATGGGTTTCAATCCATCCTGCTGGATCGTGCTGAGACACCGACTTCGAGCTAGAAGGTACCTAGTGCTAGAAAAATCTTTTCAAGGGTTTTGTAGTCGGTTCCATTTTTTGTTATTTTTTTATTTTTTTGGAGTCGGTTTTACTTTTTTGTTAAGATTTTTCTTTATTTCTCAGTTTTTAGTGATTCGTAGCCAAAGTACATCTCACAACGATTCCATGAAGCCCAAAAACGGCTTAGTTACGTTGTTTTATAACAGAGTTCCGTTGCCTACCTTCCGGCTTCAGCATCAGATCAATGCGAAAGAATCATTAACTTAAAGCTCCTTCTTAGTCGCTTATCTAGGTTATTAATAATGATCGTTTATAGACGAGCGAGCATTACTTAGCTTTGACGAGTTCCATTGATCATCTGCGGTCTTCTTCGTCAGGTCCAGTTTACTAAATGATACTTTCTGAATGTAAATGCTTATGTTAATGCTAAAAATGCCAAAATCGCCATAGGTGTGCCTATAAAATTTGAGGTTTGCCTAGTAGTTTTTTTTTTTTTTTTTAGTTAGTTTTTCCTAGGATCCCATCAGATCTTGACTTGGTGACAATAATGGGACCACCTCAGAAGAGTACCTTTTTGAATAAAAATGAATTTTGAAAATCGGTTCGCAATTGAATGAGTAATCGGCAAACATACATAAAAAAAATACAAACATTGGAACATAGAACCTCCTCCTTTTTTGAAGTCGGTTAAAAATAGGTAGACTACGATACTTCAACAGTGATCTTATCCGCTTAAGTGCAGGTAAATTTAATGTACCTATTAGATAATTTATTGCGGAAGGAACAGTTCTCGCAAACATAATAAAATATCACATCACGCAGCAACTTGGAAACCGTGATGGAAGCAATATATCAACGTGTCGCTTGCCGCCAGGGAGTTACATCTGAAATTGTATTATATTTTAATACAACTAAGTCGCAAGTATAAATACGCCACTATCAGCTACTCCAGAGTTGTCGTAATCCAATAACACGAATATATTTGCTAGTGCCAACTATTCCCAAGTAATAAACGACCCAGATTCTCGAAGTTGGGTTAAGATATTTATTTTATAGATTTAAGGTCGGATATATTATATTTTATAAAGTGGATGGATACTGCTCTAAAGCAGAAAATTTCCTAATATAGCTACGAGTCTGGGAAGCTTTGTGCAAAGCGAATTATAATCTAATCGAATTCTTGGCTTAGCAATTTATCTTGATGAAATGAATACCACCCTGATGGTGGAGAAATTCTCAAGATAGATTGCGTTCGCGTTTCTTTGAACTTCAACGCTGTGGCCGCAGTATGCATGGCCAAATGGCAAATTAAAAATTACTTAAAGATTGCCTTGAAGAGATCACTCTGAAGCGATAAGGCCGCCTATTGCTAACCTTGGAAAATCTGTACCTATACGAGTATACTCGTACTTCTGTTTTCAATAGGTACTGCTTACTATGTGTTGGTGTTCAATAAAGGGTCATAGTATTGTATTGTATTGTATATTGAACACATGAGAGGAAACTTTCAAACAATTCTTCATATCCCTAAAAGCATACGCGGTACATGACAAACAGCTGTGCAGGACTCGAAGCAAAGTTTTCAACGTCGAGAACCATTCATCTAACTACAAGAACATTAGCTCTATTTTCCGCTACTAGGAGATTCCCCGTCTATCCCACTAGTCCCATTGAGTTGTCCCATCATGGAACAACTGAGACGATTACGTCCCAGTAGTCCCATGGGGCAAGTGGCACTTATATTTTTATCCCAAAAGTCCCATTACCGTTATCACAGTGTAGTTCCAAAAGTTGGACTACCGTTATCCGCCCTTCTACTGATGGTACTACGGTGTTTTTATTTAGGTCTCAAAGGCACTTCACCCACATTTTTTAAGCTCCTTATCCCAAAAACTATACCGCGCGAATCCACTCCGAAATACCTGATGGCGACTGTACAAGTACATAGTCCTAAAGTATATTTTAAATTTTATTGTACTATCTTCTTTCAGCGTGATCATTGTATTCACCCGACAAATTAAAGCTTTCTGGTCCTAAGAGTGTTTGAAAAAATTCACGGACAGACAGACAGACAGACATTGCAAAACATATTTTTTCAAGTTCTAAGTGAACAATAGCCCGATAGTAAATTATGAAGACCTCAACTGTGTGAGAGGGACATTACGTTTACTGAAATGAAACTTGTCTGGATTGATCAGTATATTGACATATTTCTATCTCCTCCCCTTTTCTCTTCAGTTATGCTATTCCCCTAAATAAAGACGAAACTTAAGAGAGCATCATAAAATCAATGTATTTAAAACATTATAAAGCTCTTTCCAGGACCTTGAAGCCACAACACAACATGGCACTGGCACCGCGTGGACGTCCGTACAATGAGCTTTTTTAATGCAGAAGAAGCATCATGCACGTCATTGTGACCTCACAGTTGGTAATTTTTCTTTACTTCAGAGGGATGTTTACATTACCGCCTTGATATAAGCGCCATTCAGATAAAAACGCGGACGCAAACTGAAACATTTTTAATGCTAACAAGAATCACATTGTTCAAATGGTAGTTAAAACAAACTATGTAATTGCGTAAGCATTTAGGTACACAAAAAAAACTATAGACACTCAAAAACCCATACGTCTGGAATCAATTGCCAAAAATCTCCCGACGCCGGCGCTGCATAGAAGAGATAGGTATCTTCCTACACAGACAACCTTGTGGATCCCACATAAGATCCTCAGATAACACATTGTTCTTTAACGCCGTGTAAGCCGTCGTTATGCATGGCCGGCGCCGAGCGGCTTAAGCCCCTGTTCTGCGTCACCCTATAGATAAACTGCACCTACCAACTCAAGACTTCCGCTATATTTTAAGCTACAGTATATGGAAAACAGAAGGAACGATGAACTAAAAATATCACGGAAAGTAATAACGTAGGTAAAATATTTAAACATCGAAATTAACTACTTGTCAACTTCTGCTAAATATAGGACCTAGTGCAACATCCGAATCGCTAGCATCTTTTTTTAGTATATGGATAGACGACCTTTTGGCAGGCAAGGGCCATAATAGTGAAAAAATGAGGTAGAGTTCTGCGTGATTTCGATAACATTTAGATACCTACGTTACTTGTACAGATGATACTAAAAATAGTCGCATTAAAACAGTCACAGGTCGTAAGACGTATATAGGGCTGCGTCATTACCATACCAACGATCGCTGCGCTTTAGCTAATCTAAGATTTACTTATTAAATAAACTATATAATATATACAATTTTATAAAATGTAATCCAATCGAATGCGTTTTCTGTTCTTTCTAAGTATCCAATCTGCAGTTTTCCAGTGTAAAAACAAGTGCATGTCAGGTACCGTCTCAATACGACAACAAATAAGAAGCGATCGCTGAAGATCACTTTAGTGTCATAGTGTGAAAGAAAACCATCCTTTGAGAAACATTGCCACGTTATTCAGTCTACTTATCTACTGTACGCTCCTGTCGGCTATCACGTCGCTTTTATAAAGCACACATGGGAATGAATAGATTTCCGAACCCGAATATATTTACGTAAATCTACTAGTGTTTATGTGTACATTTCGTAACAATTGCACCCGGAGGCTTGCTCAATGTTACATTAATATGAGTAGAAGGAGAGTTTCTAAAACTGTACATACGGGAATCGGAGTTTGAAAATGCTTCGCTAAAATGGGTAGCTCGAACACAAGTACCTGCCCTCATTGGCAACAGACGGCATGTGCCTATGTTTTGTAAAATAACTGAACAATTTAAGTGCCTTTAATATGTTTTATAGAAACGGTTCGACTACTAGGGTCAATGTCTTTATTCGTTTGAAAATTAAATGCTATGTGTAATTATGAAACTTGGTGGTTAAGTAATTTGGTGCTTATATCACTGTAAATCTTGGCTGATTGAAGTATATTCACAGGGTCGTAAAAGTCAGTTCAGTGCAGTCGGTAGGGAAATATAGGTAGAGTCATTTACGATGATGCGTGCTGTGGTTCTTATTACAATGTCATTAATGTCTAATTTTGACAAAATCACGCGTCTTCGTGGATGGCACTAGGTATATAATGTACGTATTAGTAGACCACTTCAAACCCAAATGTTTCGGTACAATCGAAGAAAGAAATATCTTTACGTCCTACGTACGTACTTATACCTACATTATGTACTTTTCTAGGTAGTTTGTAACTGTGTGTGAACGTAGATACTTATGTTAGGATACTGAATTTACTAACGCTAGTGCCGAGTATTTTCACACATAATTATCATGATGTGCCTAATATACATTACCATATCAGTATAACCTTTATACTGCGAAAAGGGTTTACAAAAGCCGAATTTACAAAAAATTGATACAAAAACTATTTTAGCAAAAATCAATTTGCAATTAATAAAATTTAAATGGAGCCTTGAGAGTTTTTATTTTTATTAAAAAAGTCTAATCTCGGGTAAAAAGTTTCTCTCGATTTGAGAACCAACTTCTTTTTTATTTAAAGGTGCTTAATTTTTCCCGTGTCCTTTCATACGAAAAAAAAATCATAAATCTAAAGATAGGATAATAATAACAGGTATAACTGCCTTATATTCTAAAACTATTCTAACAAACCTTAACCCGTCTAGGTTACGTCGTTCTGTCTTGGAGTTCCAAAGCCTGACTAAGCTGACTGCTCCGTTATCAGACCCTGGACCCTTAGCGAAAAATATCCTAAAACTATTCTAACCAACTCAAACATGGCTAGGTTACTTTGTTCTGTCTTGGAAATCCGATATCTAGTTTTCGACTCCATCATCAAATCTATCAGAACTATGCCTATTTGCTAGGTTTCATATCAATGCAATAATTTAAGTGTGGTAAAATTCAAGTTGCAAGATTCCGTTATTTTGCAAGTAAATCTTAAAAAGAGACTTGATAGATTGGCTTTGAAGAGATTTTTTGAAATACTTAAAATGGTTCAATTTCTCTGTCTACGTAAGGTAAACGTACGAGTGCTCGTCACTGTCCCAATAGTTGGCATATTTAATCTTATGTCATTAGCAATAGAGATGACAGCAGGGTGTCGTCTATTGGGCATTAGTGTGTCGAGCACTCGGACGTTTACCTTATTCGTTTGTTTTCACGACTGATTTCGATAAAAATAATTATACGCTACTTGAGTTTTGTGATTCACGCGAAAAACTTATTTAACGCGGAAGAAGTCGCGGGCGGAAAACCAGTTAATAAAATATAAACGTGGTAAAAGATTGTTGTCGTTGAACATAAGTAGGCACCTACCTAAAAAAACTTTACAATGACACTAAAGAAAAAGGTCTCGGAAAAATGTATGCGATACAATGATTCGCGCTGTCATCGTTCATCCACCTCTCATATTTTGTTTCCTAGTTTTTTTTTACCGTACAACGGATAAACCTACTAGACACTGGCAAAATTGTCCTCCAATGGACAGAGGCATATTTATTTATAAAAAAATATATATTTGCTGATTCCGAGGACTAACTATATCAAACTGAACCGCACTCCCACGTAATCACACAAGAAAAAACACTATAAAAAAACAGCAGCTACTTAGTGCAGCGTCCAACCACAATTTGAAATCTATACAAAAGACTCCAACGAAAAGCCTTTTTATATGCACACCATTAACTTCGAGTTATAACGTAATTATATCAACATAGCCCGCAGGGGACGCGAGTTTTTGAGCGATGCCAGCAATTCCAGTTGGCCTCTTATTCTCCGCTCTGAATGGTCTCGCTGGGACGTGGCTACAACCCGATACCCATAGACCATGGCAGGCGTTGGAGATGTTTATCTAGATACAAGGTAATTGGAAATCAATTCGGGATAATTATTTCAGATGATCGGGCAAGTTTACTAAGCGCTTTGCAAAATCTTGCGACTTCTTATTTTAAGTCACATTGTTTAAAAACTAGTTATTCAAAACAAACTTCATTGATTTATTCATTATTATTCCATGTTGATAGTTTCAATGTAGGTAATACATATTATGGACTTTATCAAACGTATTATAATTATGAACATAATATAACACAACTCAGAGACAAATTTAATGTTGTCATCGGTTTTTTTATTAAAATTTACTCACATCTTTGACGCGATACACTTAATTAACCAAATCTTTGTCAGCGCACAGTTCAAAAAAAACCTGAAAAAAGATTGACAGAGGTGTTCCGTCAAACTAATCCAATGACCTACTGAAATGGTCCTTAATAATAGCAAAACCACCTTATATAATTATTTTGTACGTAAAATTCTAGACGCAATTCGTTAACTCGTATAATTTGGCAGGTATCAGTATTGTTCTTCTTTAGATCAGCTCAGAGCAGCAGATTTGGATCAGCTCACCTTGAAAGACGCGTCAAGAGGCATCAACAACTCTGAATTACGTTTTTAAACCGAAACCTAAGCAATCACTGACTATAACTCCACTCCACTCCCTTTCCTTCCTTTCTCCCGGCCACAACCCGACAAGTCTAATGAGTCTGCTGAACTCTGCTGGCTTCTCGCTCCCGCGTGTTTTTCGCCTCGCCGCCACTCCCTTGACACTTGGCGTTAAATCAACTGCGTTAACTCACACAAATATACTTCGCGAACATAACCCCGCTGCATGTTTGCTCACGACTAGCTTTGAAAAGAAATGTTAGCATTTGTTAGCAGTGTGACCAATTTCACTTTTTACTTTTTTGAACACGTTTACGTTTGTCTTGGTGGCCTTGTAAAAATGCATAGTTTTTGTATGCATTTGCCAAAGGAAGACTAGCACCGTTTGCAAAACCTGCAGATTGCTGGTTTGGGTTGCTTCCGGGCGCGCATATTTTTATTTTATTTTATTTTTATCCATTTTTCTCATGATGTCACGAATAAATGTTTTTATTTCTTTCTTTTTGATTTTAAATTCATGGATAAATGAAATTTAGTTACTATTCAAGATCTGAGGGAACTGGATAGGCCGTTACTGCATGCACCAGTTAGCTACATCTTCAGCCTCAACTGCACTTACTAGGTGAGTGAAAGGAAGTGAAAGGTGAGATGAGATAAAGTCAGTTGCTGGTGAGTATTGAATAAAGAAATGATCAGTACTGGGATAGAGTACGATAGATACAAGTATTTGCCTTCAAAAATGTCTGGGGCACAGAAAGTCAAAAATAATTACCAAATTACAGCTTCATACGTCCCAGTACACCCAGAATATTGAAAAATGTAGCTTACAGATCGAAAACCACTTGACTACTGAGCCATGACTCCTGTAAGCTAATCAAAAGGGCTAAGCACACCGGCGAAGAAATTTAATGGTGTATGTGAATTTCCCAATCCGCACTGGACCCGCGTCTGCAGCGGGACGTACATATATAAGCCGAGATGACGATGATGATGATTGCTGGGGGTCAAATCTGGATGATATCATATTAATTTCAGCACACGACGGCTAACGAGAAAGAGAATTATTACGCAATTAACGTTGCCATTGATAAGGCGAATATAATCGAGAGTCCAACGCGGGCCCCATTGTCCCTAATGAAAAGAACGTGTAAGGTTTTAAGTGGCCTCTTATGACAACGTGGCACAGATACTCATTACTCATGCCATTATATGCTCTAGACGCCATTAACGGTGACCCTCATCACAACTTTCTTTGATGCTACACCCTCGTCGGTTCAACATCATGGATTAATTTTCTGCTTTTCGCGAATGTAAATTATACACATTAACCTGGTACGGAAAGATTTATAAGCGTTTCACATTTATCAGCACCTGTGCTTGTTTAGAAATTCTGATCTAAATTAGTTTTTACATCTTTTACATCCCTGTCTTAGGAAGTTACAGCGTCGAGCATAAATCTTGGATATCATCGTAATTTAAGAATTTTGGGTTTTTTTTATTTGCCCATATTATTTTATTAAATTCATCAATAAGTTATGACACAAAAATAGAAGATAAGCATGGGGTCGCTCATGTATTACGTAAGTAACAAGAGGGTTTTATTATTATTGTTGACAAAGGAGACCCGTCCCGGACGATAACAATATCTAACTATTTATAATTAAGTCTTCAGACGAAACTTTGAGATTTTTTGTAAAAAGCGTACCTACTTACCATAAATAAAATTACATGTTTCCTATTAGTTTCCTATGTTTACTTTTCAATGTAAAATGTTGCTCTCTTTAAGGCACTTTGCGCCACGGGTATGCATCTCAAATCAATTGAAAGCACGTCGATAATATCATTAAAACAAGAGTTTTGCTGAGAGCTCTCGCTTTATATAGCAAATTGACTTCGTTACTTCCAATCCAACATCGCACTCCCTGCTGTTTTAACAACAGCTAGCTATTTACATCAATATACTAGTAATGCTTGATTCAATTTCATATTTTATATATATATGTCGGCGGCCGATCGTAAAATCCGCCAGATCACGAAATTCCTAGGCACATCATGAAATGGAAAAAAAGTAAAATTTAGGTACGACGAGCGAAGCGAGGAGTGGTTAGTATGAATTGTGACCACTACGCACGAGCCGAGCGAGCGAAGCGAGCATGCCGCGGCAGCGGCCGGCGAAGTGCCAGAACCGATATGGCGGCGTTTCATGATATGCCTAGGAACTTCATGATCTGCCTAAACTAGCCAAATCATGAAATGGCGGTAATTCATGATATGCCTAGGAATTTCATGATCTGCCTAAACGTCACTAGGCAAATCGTTAAACGGTGAGTTTTGAACGATATGGCGGATGTCCTTTAGCCAATTCATGAAATGGCGCCATTTCACGATATGCCTAGGAATTTCGTGATCTGGCGGATTTTACGATCGGCAGCCGACATATAGACCGCTATTGTAGTAAGTAGCATGCAAAAGCCAATGCTCTTAATCACGTACGAGTAGGTATATCTATACTTCTATACTAATATTATAAAGAGGAGCTTTGGATTTTTGGATGTTTGTTACGAATTAACTCAAAAACTACTGGACCGATTTTAAAAATTCTTTCACTATTAGAATGCTAAATAATTTCAAAGTGCCATAGGTTATATTTATTAACAGAAATATTAGGGTTCCATACTAAAACTGCAATAATGTAACTCAAAGTGTAAAAAAGTTGCCATAAAACATCTTTCATCGCATGCGCTGTAGAAACTATTGATTATAGAACAAAACAATGTTTTACGATGTTAAAGAATACATCAAGATCTACAAAAAACTTTGCTATACCATATGTCCAACTATACAATTAAAACACTTACTACAGTCTTAAAACCTTACCAGAAAAATAGCGTATCTTCACGGCACTTACGTCCTTTTGTTGAGAAGCGCAGTTTTTCGGCAATAACTCAATAACGGTATATCCGATCATGTTCAAACCAATTTTCGTTGAAAGTATTTATTAGGCGTCACCTTTCCATACGTGATTTTTTTTTTGCTCGATATTAATAACGGCAACAGGTAGTTGCTTGAAATATTCACAGAACATTTATTTGTATACTTAAATGTACTTTAAAAATAAATAATTAAATTTAAATAAAATAAATATTTAAGGTGGGCTCCCATACAGCAAACGTGTTTATTTTGCCGTTTTATGCTAATATCTAATGTTGTATAGGTACCTACGGAGCCCGACTCACCCTTGGCCGTTTTATTTACTTTGCCCGTGCGAAGCCGGGGCGGGTCACTAGTCATGTATACCTATATGTGTATATATATATATATACACAACAAGGACAAGGATGGTGTATCACAAAATTAATCTGGTGTAGCCAATAGCTAGTTGAAGGAGCTGAATACCCTTTGATATTTTTTAATAGGGGTTGACTAATGTTTCAGTATATACTCCATGTTCAAAGAGTACCTAACAAACATGTTCGGGGAAATCTCTGACAGCTTCATGTATAAAAAAATATTACAACGCCCGCTAATCAATTAGGTTGGCTGTGTATTCAATGAAAGCGTTGTAAATAAATTCACGAACTGAAGCTAATAAATCTAGTTAAGTATTCGTAGTAAAATAGGCACATGGGGTTAGTACTTGTTAAATTTCAGTGGCAGTAAAAACCCCATCCCGCTGGGCACTTGAAGTTGCCACTAATTTCGATATCGATAGGCCATTCCGGACCTAAAATAAAAGGACTTCGATATCTCTCGGATAATTTCATGGATGGAATACGTGTAAAACTGCCTAATAATTTAAATATTTGTTACTCTTCCTCTAAAATGGCTGGACTGAGTTGGACGTAATTTGGTATACAAATGGATCTTAGGAATAAACATAATTCAGTAGGTACTGACAGTTCGAAATGCTTCAAATGAGTGGCAAAGCTGATTTTGAGCTTGACTGTAGGATGTAAAATCTAGAGGTTTTAAATTAGGCACAGGTGTTCTTCAAACAAAACTGACCATATTGCCATCATCATCATCAGCCGAAAGAGAAGCTCACCATTCATGAACTTTAGTAGTTATGATCATCAGTTATCTCAATATTGGTGTTATTAGTTTAAAAAAGTAGTGTGCGTTTCTTAAAATTTGGGTTAACGGAAAAAAATACATTATCTTGTCCATTACCGATGCTATCACCCTAGTATGTTTTGAAGTGTAGTATGCAAAGGTATATAAACGTTCACGCGAAAAATCTCGTTTTTGTTATACAAAAAAATAATATTTATAAAATTTAGTTTTACTTCACTTTCATTAATTGTGTTTCACTTGTAACATTCTATGGAAATAATTTGCAAGACGATTTGTATTCATCCATTTTCAATGGTCCGATTGTCATGAAATTTCGTACTTGTATATAGCTCCAGTGACAATGCAATAATCAAGTACTGTCAGCAAAAAAGGTGTTCTAAAATTTTAATTTAGGAAAAATTAGTTTAAGTCTTACTTTAAATTTATATTTATACGACTAGCGTATGGACGCGTTTATTCCATGGTGCAATATGGTTATACTTAGGTATGTGTTTTTTTTTTCTGATAGGTTATTTTAATAACTGTACGAGTACTTGTATTAACTGTCATTCAACTACATAGGTATACCCTGGCCCTGTAACAGGAGTAAAATAATTAAACCACAGCTTCCACTTTTCATCTTGAGCTAATTTAGTTGTAAAGCTTTTGAAAATAAATTGTATTATGATTTGTATTATACTTTAAAGTTTAATTGGACGAGCAATTGCGAAATCCGTCATTTTGTTACGTGACAGGCGATGTCAGTTAGTCTATTGGATGCCGTACATTGAAAATACCATTTAATTTGTTTGAAATAAACATAATGATAATATGTCTTAATTTTTGAAAGTTGCAGAACTAAAGTAAGTTCCATTTGAGTAGCAGGACCTGTATTTTAATTTTTATGCTCTTGTTACACGGCACGGTATGAGTGGATGATTAATAAAAATCTTATAATCTTGTAACACACTTGTTGTAATGAAATTTACAGCCAAAAAATATATGCAAATCGAGTAATATACATTATAACAATTTACCTCCTATGATAGGGGTAATGATAATGCTTACCCCGGGCAGCGTGAGCATGATGGTCTTCCGGTCATACTTGCGCAGCGGCGGCGGTGCCTCCTTGCCGTTCTCGTCAGGGGTGCGCACCCGCACGCCGGCCGACGACGACTTCGAACCACGGCCCACCTAAAACTTCGCGTCTGCAACAACAGATATCATCACCATCCTTGACTTGCCCAATTTATGGCTTTATTCCAGCGCAATATAAAAGTAAGCAAGAACACATATCAAACATACTTAATCAAGTACCAAGGTGAAACCTTTGTGTTACTAATGTCATGTTGACATCCCATAATTTTATCAAGTAGGTACCTATATAACCCCGTACCCTTACACTTAAATACAAACATACCCTCTAAGACTAAAACAACTAAAAACAAACCTACCTCTAAACTACTTACCAACCTTATTCCAAGGCCTTAACCTACCACTGACCCGTCCTAGCAACTGGGTCGTACTATACATACTTGTGGGTTCTAATGAGACCTAAGCTAAATTAGTTGACTAGTCAGCAAACACGTAAAACGAGCTAAATGCAAACATGGCTGCGTGTGAAGACCTTAGTACCTATTCAGATAAATCCACCGACGACAATTTAATGATCCCTATACAATCCCTATGCTACTCACAGTACTTAGCAGATCGTGTCGACTATGTTGCTTCTTCCATCGCGTTTACTCCCACGCCGGCGAGAGAGGGATAGACTGGTGTAGTTGGTGCGGTTATTACATATTGTGAGGGTAAGAATGATCGGGTATCGACAGGACAGGGATAGAGACAGGAGGCGAGCGAGGAGCAATGGGACCCATTTAACATGTCGCCCCCCGAAGGCTTCGATAATTGGATTCATTACCAGACCCGAGAAATATGGCCGCCATTTATTGCTTTAGGACTTATTGATGACGGGCAAGTATTGACTATAAATATGTATACTGTTGTAGCTGTATTTGGAATATTATCTATTATGATGTTAATAAAATTTAGCAATTTGGGAAGTATTACAATAACATGTGAGTGGCATTGACAGATAAAAAGAGACGCATTTGTTATATTACAATGAACAGTTTTGGGGGCCAGAATTTGAATCCAAAGCTTTTGGACCGTGCCGAGCGTGCTAAATCCACCGTAACATCCCTGACCAACCCACTCGATTTATCGAAAGAATTATAAGCCAGTTCATATTTTAAGTATAATTATTTACAAACTTTATTTCAAATTCACATACTATTACAAGACATTAAATCTATGGATAATTTACAAACACATTTTATTATAACCCGTCATATGATTTTTGTACAATATTTTGCCAGTTGAATGAGAAACTTATAGGTATTATATTACTACCTGAACGATGTGCTTTAGGTACAAGAAAAATGATTTAGTAGACGTTTATTCCACAGTTTTGGCACATTACATTTCAGAGATGAGTTTAACTACATTTTCATAAGAGAGCCTGTAAACTAGTGCTTTATGTAGGGAGTTACAAAATATTTAGTAGGTACATCGACGGGAGGTACCTAAGGTGAAACCAGTGGATCTCTCATAATACGGGTGTCCAATTAGTCCGTAACATACTCGTATATTCTGGCCGGATTAATATCGGAAATACTTCAAAAGCTTTGTCGCGCATTTGTAATAATTTGTGAAAAATGTTTTTTCTTTTGCCCGGTCAATGACTAGACTCATCTAAGCTAGACTCACTCAACATGAATTTTACGCTTGACTATGTAATAATGTTTTATAACTGAAAGTAGTATTGTAGCGGAAAATTTTAAGAATCAATTTTTTTCCCCACATTAAGTATTAAATATTTCCACCTTGTTGTTCTTTGCTAAAAATCGTGCACCATTTTTCCCTAAATACGAACAAAAATACGACAAAACTCGTACAAAGCGTCAATTAACGCTTTTAAAAGTAAACTTCAGACAAAGAATAATGGGAAAAGAAAAACTTACACGCCCATAGAAACTGACATGAGCTTCTATGGGTCCGTACATGAAAAACAGTGTCGGTATTTCCATGTCGGTATTATCCGGGCCGGTAAAGAGTGTCACCTGTCAAAAAGATCGAGTCAAAGACAGATAAATTATGTTTTAATGTTTTTTATTCTGGACTATCGAACAACCCGTAACCGATCGGACTATCGTAATTTGGCGGTAAAGAAAACTCTTTCATTTTTTTAAATTAATTGTTTCTCTTTAAAAATCGGATATTTTTTCTGTTAATTAGGAAGGTTATTCACGATAAAAAAGTTTCAAGCGTTTCTAAAATTTTCATCCATTCCCCATTCAGTGGAATTCCTCTCTCCGAACAAGACATAACGCTGATGAGATGTCGCCGAAAAATTCACTTTTGTTTAAAGTAAAAGAAGTTGTGAAAGTGTAAACATTTGCTGAAGTTATTTGAGTGGGAGCAGTTAATCCCGGCGGAGGAGAGCCCGGGATATTATCTTGTTTATTCGCGTAGCCGGCTAATGAGATTGCTCCGGCGGTCTAGGACGGCAGTCGATGACGCTTCAAAACAACGGGATCAGATTTAAGTGCAAAAAGCACAAATAAAAGGGAAATTCCTTTGATAAAAAATTCATTATGGATGGCTTGCACTACAATCCTGTTGTTATCGCAGAATGTTGTGAAATATTTAACCCTGCGTGTTTTTCAGGTTCAACTCAAAGGAGAGCTATCTTACGTATGTCTTCTTAGCCAGATACGAGTGGAAGGAGAGAGGACAGGTCTTTGCCCAGCAGTGGCATAATATAGGCTACCTATTTAAAAAATACATACAATATCAGTATAGGTAAGTCAAAGTTGTCAGAAAACCGTACAAATCGTACCGTTTGTCGTATGAATCATATGTCTTCCGTCATAACTTAGTCAATAAATTTGACTCAACTATAATTTCTTTGTGTTCACCACGTACCAACAGCTTATCATCTGAAAAAACGCAGAAAAGAGCATTTTGTAAAAGTAACCAGCATTTTATTTAGTTTGTTACTTTCCCCGAAACTTCCTCGCATTCTGATTTGTGACCGCTTCCTAATTAAAGACGTCGCAGTAGTTGCAAAAGTTAGGTATTCTATGTGTTTCCCCTCAAGTTATCCGAAGTATTCCTGAATATTCATAACTACTGGAATGTTAACTAGGGTCGGGGCCCTTCTTACCGTCCTACCCAAGTTTACCTTAATTGCATCCGAAGTGCGAAGATAAACGGATCGCACATAAATGCCTTTCTATTAATAATTTAATTGCCTTATTCAATTATAATTTAACGTCGTTAAGTCTTAACTCTTGTGGTAAATACTCACCCTTAATACCTCGCTAAAGATTCCCCAAAATGGTCGTTTCTATGCTAACTATTACGGTTTTAATAAGACTTGAAATTTCTACCATTTGAGGTAATAGTTCATCTGAAAGTAAACATTAGTACTATAATTAATTATTAGGATAAAATAATATGCGAGTAATAATAACATACTAAGCACACTACCTGTAATGCCTTACCCCCTTATTCATAAAACTTAACAAGCCTATGTTAGCTAACAAATGCTTTGTCCCTTTCTAACAAATACAAATGTCGAAGTGACAGATAAGGACAAACGAATTTTAGCGGCATTTTAACTAAAATAGGTTTGATTGTCGTTTATGAATAAGGGGGTTAACCTTTACTAAAGCTACTAGTTGAAAAAAAATCGTCTTCTTATTCATTAGCTTTGTTAGATCGTATTTATAAATATAGGTACATTTCTGTGCACTGCGCTGAAAAATTAGTAATGCGCCGTAATTAAAGAGCGTGGGTTTAATGTTGTTGTTTAATGCCATGCGTTACACGTTTATTAAATAATAATAATAATAGACATTAAAAGGAAGGTAAGATATATCTCTATAGTTATAAAGTTGTGTTCTGGCCCTCATAAACATACTTACTTTCATTTGATGTATTTAATTGATTAATTATGGAATTTATTAATTTGTTGTATTTATTAATTAGCCTTGCAAATTAAGTTAGCACTCAATGTATGACGTAATCACTACTTTTTTATTCGAAAGTCGCAGTCATGCCACTTGACAGTCCGACGATACCAAAATGCTTCAACCCGTCCGAGGATACTTTAGTGTCATAAAGTTTAACCTTGATTTTGTGCAGAATCTTATATTATCATGCTGTTGTTTTATCCTGTGTTCTGTTATTTTCATGTGTTATTTACCCATTTTGAGATATTAAATTAGATAATTTATTGAATCAGGCGTTACTTTGCGGAGGTCCATATCAATGAACTAAAATAATTTCCTTGCTCACCCGCGACCTTACGATAGCTAAGCTTATGCAAAATATGCGTGTTCATGCAGTTCCTCCACCTCCACACTGTAAGAACACACACAAATCACACAAACCCATCCATCACCACCACCACACTACACTGACGCGTTTCGAACTCAAACAGAGCTCATCTTCAGAGTGACACAACCGTACACCATGCTACCAGTTGTTAGACTAACGAACCACAACCACCGTTTTAACTTGTCACTGTAACTCCCCAAGTACCCACATACGTTTTATGAAACAAAACAAAACTACCCACAAATTATTAATAAATTTTTTAACCGTCCTTCAAAACTACCTTGATTTTTATTTATTTACTGTCAAGGCATGTTTTATTAACTACCATTGCTGAAATTAGATCCAAGCCGTAGCAAGGGAGATGAAACTAAATTTACCTGCTCATTAATAATAGACCCCATACTGTTGTATCTAATTATCTCCATGCATTCTAAAACATCGAGACGAAACCCCTTGCCACAATAATGTAACACTTCATACGAATCTGAGTCCGATAAAGAATGATTTAGTTCCAACAAATGTTTGGCAAAATTCGACTTATCAGGATGCTCATTCCTATATGCCGAAACATGCTCTTTAAATCTAGCATTAAAAACTGCGTCCTGTCTGACCGACATATACTTTACTGCAGTCATTACAAGTGAGCTTGTATACACCCGATCTAGTTCCTTTATCTACCTTCTCTTTGTGGTTACAAAGTTTACAGCATGAACACGCATATTTTGCATAAGCTTAGCTATCGTAAGGTCGCGGGTGAGCAAGGAAATTATTTTAGTTCATATTAAATTAGCAAAAGTTGCGGATTAAAAGATTTAAGTTGATTTTTACACGAGCAGTCGGATGATGCGACACACGAAAAACGAAATGGCGGTGGTAGTCTGAGATGTCAGTCTGAGTGTCAGTTGAGCAACTTGCTGTTGTTGTTTTGAAATAGTAGATTGTAGAACAATAGCATAAAACGAGCTATTTTAGGGGTTCCCAACGTAAATAAAAAAAACTACTTTAATCCCTGGAGATTAATGAGGAGCTTTAGTCCCAATATGCAGAGACTAAAGTTACATTTCAACAGCATGAGAAGTGAACAATTTATTAATCATCAATCATACGAAAGGTCTTTGGAAGGAATTGTGTGACAGGTAATAAAGGCAGCCGGTGAAATTACTGGCACTTGAGGTATTCCATCTTAAGCCTCTAGAGTGGCAACGCATCTGCAATATCCCTGGTGTTGCTGATGTTTATGGGCGGTGGTGATCTCTTAGCTACCATCACCCACTTGCTCGTTTGTCATCCAGTCGAATAAAAAAAAAGGACAAGGAACGGTCATCAATGAAATTACCTAGAGGATTTATGAATTAAAATGATAGATTTCAAAAATCACTATAATTTAAATATCGCGTACAAGTAGGTTTTGACTGACTACTAACGACTGACATCAAAGCTAGTAGGTACATAAATAAATTGATATAACTGTGCGTAACTGCGTCCAAATAAAGCTAACAGTCGATTCTAACACTTCATAGCTCTATGCAAACAAAACGTTCCTAGTGGGCATAGCCGTAACTGCATCTGAAGAGGCGTTTTAATGAGGACCTTATATCACTGTACGAAGGTGTAAAACTGAATGAGTTTCACTTGAACCAGTAAGTGCGCCCGCGGATTACGCATAATTGTTACATGTCATGAGTTCACGTTATACTAGCTAGCTACCCGAGTAAATTTGTATTGTAAATATTTGTGTATATTTATTTATTGTTAGTGTTGTGTAGTTGTACCAACAATGTGTTAATGTATCTATAATTATGATAAGGACTAAGTAAATTAATTACGTAGGTATGCAAGTCCATTCCCGATTGTTGATTTTACTCTTAATTTTTCTCTGCGTTTTGCTTCATACCTTTATTTTTACTAAAATATGTACAAGAAATATTGTTTTATAAGTTGCGATTCAAGATCAAACAAATATCGAAGTAGGTAGTGCATTGACCAATCAGCTGTTGTAAGTACAGATATTTTATTATCACACGACATTAGTCCTTACGAATAGTGCAGCAGAATACCAGCGCTCGGCTTGAGATCAGACTATAAGGTCGTAAATCGAGCGTCGACCTTGACCTCAAAGTTTATCAATATACTTCACAAATTCAATCATCCTATCGTATTTTTGACGATACGAGCGCTTTTTTGCTACCCTTTTATTTTTGTCTTTATTCCCCATTATAATATAATATTTACAGTTAGCACGCTTAATTAAATATTTACGCTTCTTATAAACTAAACTCTGATAAGCATGCACACAGTTAATAGATTTTTAACACAAGTTTTCGATGCGCAAACGAGAAGCATAGGTCCGTCTAGCACTGCGCGTCGACGCACACTGTCTGTTTGTATCGGAGTAAACGAGAGCCACTGTCGCTGTAACTGAGCAGCCGGGTTTCAGATGATAATAATAAATAAATATTGAAAAAAAAAGGATGGATTGTTTGTGAAATATGACTCGTTAGTTATTTAGATATGAATATGTTCACTTCATGTTTTTAATTGCAGACTCATACGTTTAAAAAATAAAGACATAGAACCGTTTAAAGATGATTTTAGACCAATCTTTGCAATTTTTTTTTATCGAGCCGATTTTGTCCAATTATGTATCGAGTCCGTCCATTATCTTTGAAATATGATGAATATTAACATATATTTTTTTTGATGAGCTAGAACAAATAGTTTTTCTTAAAAACTGCTTAAATAACATCAATTTCAACAAAATTAGGTCTTGTCAGCCTCTTAATGTACAATAAAGAGTTTTACAATACAATACAATATTATTTGAATAAGTAAACATTACTTACGTCTCAGTATTTCGTCTTTATTCAAAACCTTGTCTAGTGCCCACCCCAGGATGTTGATCTACCGCTTCAAAATTCTTTAATACTGATATATTCACACAAAAATCCAGGCCAGCCCCCCCCCCCCCCTCCTGAAAAATAACCCTAGATATGCCAATTGCCGAAGTCGTTAAACTAATGTCGGGTTACTACTGGTCTGGTCATAGATAAACAATGCACACTGTAAATAATTACCTACTGCGGTAAAAAAAAAAGTCGTAATAGAAAAGGTAACAGAGACATGTGTTTAGACATTTGTTTAGTGTTTAGATTATAGGCTAATAATTTTCTTCTTTTCGATAAAGATCAAAGAAATTAGCAAACTATCGTACCAACATTTTATATTATCCATTCATCTTAACGCCTATACCGCTTCACTCGTGAAAAATAAGTGAGGGATTTACAAAAATCCGGTGGGAATGCTATTTGTTTGATATATGTACATACATACATGTTAAAAATATATCTGAAACCAAATGCTTTATTCATAACACTAGCCGGCAATGTCCCCTCCTTGGGCATGGTAAATGTATTAAACATCAAAGATAGGATGAGATATCTGAAGAAATAACGTGTTTGTAATGGCTTTTAGTATGTATCGCAAGAATAAATGTTTTTATCTGGCGTTTCGACATATGCGACCATATAACTGCGTTTGTGTTCCCCGTGAGTATTAGTGAGGTAGGTAGGTATAATTGGCTCCTTATAATTTCGGCTACATACCAATTATGTTTCTGTACATATGTTTTGATTTTTACTCATAATAAATAATGATTAGTTAGAGCACATCCAACAGGTATTAAATATGTAATTTCTTTCCGAGGAACCAATCTAGAAGTACCTATTGACGATTTGTTTCACACAGACATGTTACATAGTTTGAAAAGGTAACATTTGTGATTGAAAATTGCCACGAAACTGAACTGCTGCCTATGTATAGCTTCTTGGTATTGTGAGCAACTATATTTTTGGAGACCTGATATTATGCTCGACATAATTAGAGAAGACTTGTTTAAATCGACACTTGTTTTCTTTGGCACTATCCAATGTTTTCTTGATTTGCTACCAGAGATAAAGTTAACCAAAAAAGCAGTAGCATAACGCGCGACTGTTTTAACAAGCAGTGATCCCATGCTTCCCCCCTGAATAAGATGTCGCTATGAAACGAATCCTTAATGATAACGTCACGTTTTTTACACCAGTATGGTCGTGATATTAAATTCGCTCATTCGAAAAATCAAATTTCCGTGACAACAGCCGTGCCCCTATAAAAAGCGTTTTACGAGGGACCGCTACTGAATATTACAACTCATAACAAATTAAACATGAGAACATAACTCCTAAAAATCGTACTGGGCCTTCAGCTGTGATTATTTTTTATCGAATGCTTGGTTATGGATATAATAAGCTGTTTCGTTTTGTTAATGTGTCTGTTACTAGATTTTAGTCTGGCAATTTAATTGAAATTTGTGGATTCTGCTATTACCTCAAATTATATCGTGGTTTTCACTTGCTGTATATATAATAAGCACATGAGCTTATGTTGTTAGTTATGCTGTATAAGTTTGTTAAAATGGTATTTTATGAAAGATAAATAGGCAAAGATTATTATTATTATGTAGAACACCCGTGCAAATTTTCATGTCTATTTGCCTATCAATTGGAAATAAAGGAATCAAAAGTAGGCTTTATGCAGGTACCTACATCCTCGTATTAAAATTCATCTCAATACCTAGGCCCTTTAATTGCTTTAGCTTGAAAAACTACTTATTTAATCTCGTACAATTCAAAGGAACTAAAAATCGTTTTTGATACAGCAAGCAGTCGTGTTAACCAAAAAGCTGGAATTCCAACGTCGTAACAAATAACGTTTTAGTAGACTGTCTGTGTAAATCCGCATATAAAGCCTGTAGGAAGCAATACAGCCTACTTTTTTGCTATTTTTCATAGCGCTATCAACCTGTTAGTGGTCATCCGCGCGCTACGAGTTTAAAGCAAAATCATTCGATCGTAGGTAGTACCTACTAGGTACATAGCTTATTCCATAGGAACTACGGATTAAGAACGGAATCCTTTCAACCGAAAATTCACATGTTCCTAGTGGGTTTTTTTCAGTCTCGTATCTAATCACTATCGTTCATCATCAATCAGCCGTAGGAGATACTGACTGTTAGACAAAGGCCTCCCCCATAGACCTCCAATGGGAATGGATGAAAATTCCTAATTAACAAAAAAATATAACAGATTTTTAAATAGCATCAATTCATTTTAAGAAATGAAAGAGTTTTCTTTACCGCCAAATTACAATAGTCCGGTTGGTTACGGGTTGTTCCATAGCTCAGAACAAAAAATTTAAAAATGTGTCTTTGACTCGTTCGTTTTGACAGCTGATACTCTTTACCGGTCCGGATATTACCAACATAGAAATACCGACCCTGTTTTTCATGTACACGTCCATAGAAACCACTGATGTATTAAACTGCTTAATACATCAGTGATAGAAACTGTTTAATACATCAGTGATAGAAACTGACTGACTGACTTCTATGGGTGTGTACATGAAAAACAGGGTCGGTATTTCCATGTTGGTATTATCCGGGCCGCCGGCCGGTAAAGAGTGTCAAACAAAACAAACAAGTCAAAGACACATAAATTATTTTTTAAAGTTTTTTGTTCTGGAACAACCCGTAACCGACCGGACTATCGTAATTTGTCGGTAAAGAACTCTTTAATTTTTTAAATTAATTGATGCTACTTAAAAATCTGATATAAAGTTTCAAACGTTTCTAAAATGTTCATCCATTCCCCATTGGTTAGGTTGGAAGCGGCCTGCATCCACCGTGAACTCGCGGCTTCCGTCCACCTCCTTGGACTTTTAAACTCTCTAGTCCAGTTTAGAGTCCAAATCTTCATCAGACGTCACTTACTTTTGAAACTTATTTAAATACGTATCTTCTCCAACGAAACACGATTTTAACAATAAAAAAACCGGCCAAGAACTTGTCGGACATGCCCAGGATAGGGTTCCGTAGCCATTACGAAAAAATAAGTAATATTTTTCTAAGGATTTCGTATTGTGTTACAGAATCTTCCAAGTTTAGGTATGTTTTATACCTTAGGCTGCTATTTACTCTTAAACTACTAATAATTCTCAAGCAATCTTAGCCGCTATAATTTTCCTTGTTAATTTGATATATTTACTAACATTCTGAATTTTTCAAATTTGTCCACCAAACAGTTTAGATTGCACTTTGAATATTTCGCAAACAGATCACTGAATAGAAAAACTGTCTTAGCAACCCCCATGGTTTTAAAATACTCCAACGATGCCTAACACTATAGGGTTAGTCGAGAAAAAAAATCACCACCACTTTACATTTATGGGGGCACTCTAAAAAAATTTTTTTAGTTTTTTTATTTTACCACTTTGTCGGCGTGACTGATATGTGTACGTATTCATGCCAAGTTACAGTTTTCTAGTACTAACGGTCTCTGAGCATAGCCGCGGACAGACAGACAGACAGACAGACAGACAAACAGACAGACGGACATACATGGCGAAACTATGGCATGGGTATGGGTATTCTGGCAAAACAGAATAAGTGCAATTTTTTTTTAAAGTTACATTACATAGGCATACTTACTCAATGTTTTCTGCTTTATTTATCTAGCAAAACCGTATAAAAAATAAATATTGTGCACTTATCCGGTTCTGCCAGAATTATCCTCGATTTATTTAAACCTACTTAAAATGTGTCTGTCTGCGTATTTTGAGCATTATTATTTTCAATTACAATCGATATACGTCTACAAACTTGAAAGAATCATTCGGTAGGTAGTTATTTCATGTATTAATCGCGTTAATATCAGAAATCACTATTTATTTAGAAAAAGGAAGTAGGTAGGGTACCGTTACGATTTCGCAAAATTATTGCTCCCGAACTTAGTGCCGTGCAGCCGACATACATCTCATGATTGGTTATTTGGAGTCTTTTTGTATTTTTTATTTCAACTCCAAATTTGTTACTTTTACGGGTATCCCGTGAAACCATATCGAAAATACAAACTGAGACATGGATGCACAGAAAAACCAGAAAAAGAGACCAGCGCTGGGAATTCGTGTCTAAATTCCTGTCCAGCGGTGGTGTAGGGGTTATAGCACGCAGCACGGATTGCTGAGGACCTGGGTTCGATTCCCAGCGCTGGTCTCTTTTTCTGGTTTTTCTGTGCATCCATGTCTCAGTTTGTATTTTCGATATGGTTTCACGGGATACCCGTAAAAGTAACAAATTTGGAGTTGTAATAAAAAATACAAAAAGACTCCAAATAACCAATCATGATTTGATTGCTTAGTAGCGACATCTCTTGTCTGGGTGAGCAGTTTGGTTCCGAAATAATGTTGACGTCTCTCGATGAGAGCGAAACATAGATGTCGCTAGTGCTGCTGCATAAGTAGCGTAGTAGAAAATAAGCAACCTGAGATATGTATGCGTAGGAAAAATTCGTGTCTAAATTCCTGTCCAGCGGTGGTGTAGGGGTTATAGCACGCAGCACGGATTGCTGAGGACCTGGGTTCGATTCCCAGCGCTGGTCTCTTTTTCTGGTTTTTCTGTGCATCCATGTCTCAGTTTGTATTTTCGATATGGTTTCACGGGATACCCGTAAAAGTAACAAATTTGGAGTTGAAATAAAAAATACAAAAAGACTCCAAATAACCAATCATGATTTGATTGCTTAGTAGCGACATCTCTTGTCTGGGTGAGCAGTTGGTTCCGAAATAATGTTGACGTCTCTCGATGAGAGCGAAACATAGATGTCGCTAGTGCTGCTGCATAAGTAGCGTAGTAGAAAATAAGCAACCTGAGATATGTATGCGTAGGAAAAATTCGTGTCTAAATTCCTGTCCAGCGGTGGTGTAGGGGTTATAGCACGCAGCACGGATTGCTGAGGACCTGGGTTCGATTCCCAGCGCTGGTCTCTTTTTCTGGTTTTTCTGTGCATCCATGTCTCAGTTTGTATTTTCGACATACATCTCGTCGCGCACCCGACTGCTTTCCTGCGGTTTTCCTGCAATCTGCGCTTGAGGGGTGGGGTAACTCGAACCGGTGCGGGGCGGAGCGTGGCCATTCTGTACGTTAGTAGGTACTATTATATTTCTGTGGTACCGTGGTGAGGCTCAGACATAATTACTTAATGAAATATGTGAGAAAACTCATGTATTCTACTAATAAACTAAGTTTATAAATGATTATGAGATAGTTAACGATATGAATGAAGTAAATTTTCTGGTGGAACCAATTTAGATGTAATGATGATGATGAGATGGTATGGAGATGCTTTAAGTCCCGGTAAAGGAACGACGTAGCGGGCAACAGCTAGTTTAATAATAAACAGCCTAGCCCGCGGAAAACACAGAATTTTCCGGGATAAACACTATTCTATGGCCTTCCCAGGGTTTCAAAATATCTCCATATTTACTAAATTTCATGATGATCAGTTGAGTACCTACTTTAAGCTTGAAAGCATAATAGAATAGACCAATAAACATTACATTTTAATAGATACGTGAGTAAACCTGTGTAGGTATTGCATAATTACAAAAAACCTTTGCTAGTTTCTCAAAGAAATTCTTATAAAATAAAATATTATCAGGTAAAAGTGGTAGAGACTTTAATCTTTTTCTAAGATAATTATTTCCAAGAATGGCGAAATTGATGCTCTTGAAAATGTACCTTAGAGAGCAAATTGAGTAGGCAATTACTTATTGAGCAGTTTTTCCAAGACAAAAGTTAGGCTAATAGCTAAATGCAAAATCTTATCCTTGAACCCGACTTTGAAGAACCGGCGTTGAATTTCACACATTGGCTCGAAGATACGTTACTCGTACTCGTATTACTGGTAGGCCCGGACTTATCGGGGTAGGCAATAAAGAGACCCTTTCGAGTCTTCTTGTCTGAGGAAAAGGAATATACGTCGTTCTAATCGTTTATTAGTTCTACGCAATGTCGATGCAGTTATTTGTCTTGTTTTACAGATCGGCGAACAATTAATGTATTCTGTGTATTCTGTGCTTTTCGAATCTTCGTGTACTTATTAAGTTACGTACTCACATGACATGTACTCACATTGTATAGATTAAGATTGGTTAAAATTTAAGTGAAAAAAAAACAGATAGAGGTAGAAATAGTAGATGCTTAAAAATACCTTAGATATTAAGTAACGAATCAGGATCCGAATAAAAATATAAAACAAGAGGAACTCCCGACGAGTTCATTATTTGCCTGCTCGGCATACTGCACCGCAAGCTCATATATTTAGTCATGTACTTGAGGTTGCTTATCTCAAATAATAATTATCTTTACCTGTCACAAGACAAAACGCACTTGTCGATACGTAACATGTAGGTATAATGAATGGTACAATATATCAATTCAGAGCCAAGCAACACAATGGAACGACCACAATAGCGTTTCGGACAAATCCCCAAACGTGAAAATCGAATAGGTACCGTATTGTGACATATATAAATACTTAGTCGAAAAATCATTACTTATAGAAAAGGTACGCAGGGCAATAAAAAAATATAGTCCTCTATTCTCCGGCAAATAAATCGCAGCTGGCTCACAAAGCCTGGGGTCGGTCCAATATATGTCGATATATTGTCGAGAAAATATTTCATTTCCTTTGAAACACCCGCAGAGTCAGCGGCAGCGCGCTGCCCAGCGGAAAACTAAGCGCTATCATTTCAACTAACGTTTATTAATTGTTACTTTGAATGAATAAAAGGGCTAAGAAACTCGATTTGTCTTTTGCATCCCGTGGAGATTGTACAATCCAAGAAGAAAATTCTCTCTGAAAGGTGATACTTTGCATACTTTGCACGCTATACGCGACAATACGAGTAGGTACCTGAATACCGAACTGAATCATGTAGCAGGGTATGGAATATTGGTAGGAACTACTAATGTCATGTTGCCATACGATCCCATAGAATGCTTATGTCATGAAAATCATAGTGAAATTGATCATTAAATGATTGTACATGTATCAGTTTGTTTGACTGAACGTGGACTGAACAGTCGAGAATTCCTCTTGACAAATTTTACAAAAGTTCAAACAGGAAGTCACAGCGACAATGTAGTAAAGTGCTTGACCTCGACTGTAAATACTAGGTATCTTAGTATTACTAATGAGAAAATTTGTGACGATGTTTGTTACTCAATCATTGGTAGTTTTAAGTCGCGGGGACGTACCTACATAAGATAGTTTTTGCAGTTCCCGCGGGATATAGCGATGAACCATTTATTCGCAGACCAAGTGGCCAACCAGCTAATATAATATAAACATTATTTGTCTTTTTTTTTTTTCGACTGGATGGCAAACGAGCAAGTGGGTCTCCTGATGGTAAGAGATCACCACCGCCCATAGACAACTGCAACACCAGGGTATTGCAGATGCGTTGCCAACCTAGAGGCCTAAGATGGAATACCTCAAGTGCCAGTTATTTCACCGGCTGTCTTACTCTCCACGCCGAAACACAACAGTGCAAGCACTGCTGCTTCACGGCAGGATTAGCGAGCAAGATGGTGGTAGCAATCCGGGCGGACCTTGCACAAGGTCCTACCACCTGCAAACAGAACATGTCAATGTTTTCAATTTTACTTTGTTTTTAATTGTAGGATTCTAACCTAGAATCCTTCGCTTACTCGGGATTCAAAATCAACACTCGCAACAAAAAACAACTTTGCTCTCTTGTTGCACAAATAACTATTAATCGAGACAAACGTCGTGATTACAGTGTTGCCATATCTTGGTTTAATTGCTACCAACATTACACCTACACCCGTAATATGTTAATACACTATAATTTATCCAAGGGCAAGGGTTAGGTATGTAGTACTAGGTATATTTGTTACCGAATACGGCACTGTATGTGTCGCGTCTGCAGATGAATGCGACGTCGGGGACGGTGACTCAACGGGGTCACGCCGTTTTGTCACCAAATTAGTTTTAAATATTATTGATTATAAATATGTATGTTAGTCTGTAAGGTATTTATTGTATGGGCCAAGTTGCCCGAAATAAATGAATTTATTATTATTATTATAGACCTTTACATGTTAGCCTACGGCTGCCCTAGTAACAATCACAATTATTAAACATTGAAGGAACAGGGAACTTTAACTTCTTATTTTTCTTTTTTTATTCTTATTAATCTTATTTTTTTTCTTTCTTTTTCTTTTTTTTTTTTCTTTTTCTAGGTTGACAGATTTTACATATGTATCTAGTATTGACGATTGGTTGCCAAGTGGTTAGAGAACCTGACTACGAAGCTTGAGGTCCCGGGTTCGATTCCCGGCCGGGGCAGATATTTGTATGAATAATACGATGTTTGTTCTCGTGTCTTGGATGTTTAGGTAATATGTATTTAAGTATGTATTTATTTATATAAGTATGTTTATCCGTTGCCTAGTATCCATAGTACAAGCTTTGCTTAGTTCGGGACTAGGTCAATTGGTGTCCCATGATATTTATTTTATATTTATTTATAGTGGTCGCATCTAACTTAAGTAAGTAAGATGGCACATATTTATCATACAGAAATTTACATAAGTATCGCGACTAATTATCTTATTATACCCTCATAGTGCTCATCAAAACCGTATCGACATGGAGGTCCATTACGCGTCTCGGGCGGGCTCCGTCGACTTCCGGTGACGCAGCTCGCGACTCGAGTGAGACCTGACTCTGATCAGTCGGCATAGACTCTGACGAGTCAAGGTCAGTGATGGCGTCCGACCTAGGTTCCCCTGGGAACACCAACTTTTGCATTCCGGGGAATTCCAATCTGCAGTTTCACTATTGTCTTCTCCTCCTGCAGCTTCCGCACTCGCCATGTCCTCTCTTGCAACAAGACCCTCACCACCCCCCTCGCTATCTCTGCTCGAGATCACCTCTGAGTCCAAGGTAGGATACGGTATACTGGACCCGTGAGACTTGCGCCTGATCTGATCTATATGCCTATTCATGAGTCGACCGTCCTCTTCAACTATATAACTACGAGAACCATAATTTCGTATCACTGTACCCGGTACCCATTTATTCGAGCCGGTATAGTTCCTAGCCCAGAGCGTGTCACCTTCGCAGCTTCGCTGAAAGTACGTGAATCTGGTGCGTTCTAAATAAACGTGTGTACACCTACTAACAATAAATTTCAGGTAAAGCTAAGTACATCCACATTCAATTTTGTTTAAGCATCATGATCATGACTGTGTTCAATGTTTGCTTGATGCTGCGGCAGACTTGATGCTTGAATGGTCATTCACTTGACTGTCTCAGAACTCCTTAGAGAAGTTTGAGAGTGCGACATTCTACCTGTAGACTTATATTCACTTACGTCAACTCCACAGCAAGCAAACTCCAAGTGAATAAAAAAAAGTAATATGTCATTGTCATCTATGTCAACTTGACATTGATGACAATGAAAACTCAATGACTTATTGTGAAAACTTGACTTGACATTGCAAATTGCAACGATGTTTGGTTGGTTGGTTTTGGTCTTCAGTGTTGCCAACTTAGGCAATTTGTCGCTAATTAGGCTACTCAGGATTAAAATCGGCGACATAAAATTCTAAATGGCGACTCACAACTGGTCGCCTTTTATTTTAGACTACTTGAAAGACAAGGTACTTATAGTTGTTGAACGATATAATCACAATACAAGCCTGAAGGCCTAAAGGTGCAAATGCCAAAGCTTCGATACCTCCGATATTTTATGTGAGAAATATTTGCGATGCCATGTCTGTTTGTATTATCTGAATAAACAAAGACCGCATCACATTTATCCTACACTTAAAAATTTAACAATTAGTGATGAAACAGCCCCTTAGTGTTATGAAATTTGACACCCGAAATGGAATAACACAAGGCTACTTTTTTAGGCTACCTCAGTTCGAATTTGGCTACATTAGGCTACTCAAGGCTTCTTAAAATAAAAAATAATAGATAATGATAGATAAAATAATATTGACGAAAATTACAACCTAGATTTTTAGTCACCTAAAATTAAATATTTTTACTGAATACATGTGCTTAACTTATTTTAAGATCATTTTATTGTATTCTCACAAATACATGTATTTGAATTTGAATTTAACGGGCTTGTTAACGTTATCAAATTCACACTATCAGTAACGTTACATAACGCTAAAATCATAAAAATACCCAGTACCGGTATTAAAATATAACGTTAATTGATAACTGAACATTATAGTATCGTTACCTAATTAACGTTACTTTTACCGGTAATTTTACCGGTAAATTCTTAGATTATATATTTACTTAGATACACAGTCCCGATTCAGGTAGAGAAGTAATAATAATTCAAATACATAAAATTGCTTTATATGTACCCAGTATTTACTGATGAATCAATAGAACTTACGAAAAATAGTATATCGCATCCTTTTTTCTCATTTTTGAGCTGGTATTCACACATTTTTTTACGCAGTATTTAGCCATTGTTGACAAATGACACGATCTATGGTCAAAATAAGACTAATCTTAAAACTCAGAACACAGATGAAACTTCCGAGTTTTGTTTAACCCATTTTTTCCGTCTGATTGTGTATCTAAGTAATATATAATCTAAGGGTAAATAAAATTTACTTTACATTATGATTTAACGATACTTTTGAATTAACGTTAATTTTATGAATAGCTGATAACGTTACCATTTTTATACTGGTAAAAAGTTGTATAACTAACGGTAAATCATTTAACGTTAATTACGATTTAACGTTAAATCGGTTTGAGAGTGATAACGTTACCAACGTTTTAACGGTTGAATGAAGCCCCCGACTCAAGCTGTGAAAATGGCGTATTAGGTTCCGAGTTGTTGGCAACACTGTTGGTCTTTTCTTTCATTCATTAATTTCATTTCATCGTCTGTTCATTGGTCGCCGACTGTCGATTTTATAATATTTTTCTTGTGATATTTATAAAAAAATACTTACCTTATTATTTTACCATTATATAGAAACGAGAATCTTGTAAACCTATTCCACCCTAAACGCCTAATTTGTGACGCATTTGTTACCGTTACGATGGAGGGTAAAAAAATATCTTTTGGATTTACGAAAACAAAAAAAATTGAGAAACCAGTGCTCGTTGAAAAAAGAGATTACATAGAATGTTTGGAAGAAAAATCGATTAAAGTGGTTGGGTAAGTATTTTTAAATATTATCTCGTGTCTTCCAAGATAATCTGTTTTGTTGTTTGCATAACTACACAAAATAGGTTACGTACTAAAAACCGATAGAATCTGAGTAACATCCATTTAAAAAAAAATCCTTACCTTATTTTGTTCACAATTAGAATCAAAATAAGGAATTCTTAGGTTGTTATTGCAGGACCTATTTGGAAGGGCTTTTAAGCATCATTTTAGAATCTGTTTTTAGTAATAAAACCTCTTACAGAGTTGTAGAGAAATCATGGTAGTGAAACCACAGGTGAAACTAAAGCTCTAAAATATCTAAGTATATTCTTCAAGTCATGTTATATTGATTGTCTTCTTCAAAATGTGCCCCAAAACTATATTTCAATTAAAAACAATGTAGTTCAGTAAAATAATGCTTAAACTTTCAGTGGGGAACCTGCTGAAGAGGAACAGGCACCTCTGGTAATTGCTATGAAGCCAAATACTTTAATCACTGCAGAGAGATTAAAACAGATAGCTACAGAAGTAGAAAAAGCTGTGGAAGAGGTTCCAGCGCCAGGTGATTCTTGTGATAAAGAAGTTGACAATGGTCCATTGGCTGAAAATGAAACGCTGGACCAAATGGCTGAGCGAGAGCTGCTTAATGAAGCAAAGAAAATGAGGAAAGTTGACCGCCCAGAATTAACTGTTGTCACACCATCTCAACCAGTTCTGGACGGTCAGAAGGAGGTAAATATTGTGCTATTTCTTAGTGGTATGCTTAAGATGCGAATAAGTGCCTAATTTAAGAGCGCTTTCACATATAGGCGTTTTTGTCGCGCAACTGAAGCGCTGCACAGCGAATCCCTTTAGATTACAGCGGCTGTAGCTTATCAGGAGAATTTGTGCTTTTTAAAACAGATGAGAATTGAAGCAGTATTTGGTTTAGTTTCCACATAGAGGGGTTAAGGTTATTAAAATGTAAAGCTTGTGTATTCAGCACTATCCGAGCTATATATTTGTAGGTACACATTTTTTTAGATTTTGCTTTAGTTTTACATTGCTTGAACATTAGATAAAAATCAACTCAGCCTGCAATATTATGACCGAAAAGTAACGAGTGAGTAAATAAGTAAGTAAGTAGCTTTTCAAAGTAAATGGTTAAATTACTAGATATCATACAATACAATACACTGACTCTTCGACGTCAGCATCAAAAGTAGCTGGTTACTTTCGTACTTCGTCGTTTTACAGCCACATACTTAGCGCCATATAAGATTGACAAATGTGTTAATGTGACAGAGAAAAAAGTAACCTCCATCGCGTTCACGTTAAAATCTCAATTTGTATGGAATCACAACATCGCAAACGTTCTGCTAGAGGTGCTGTTTGTGTTTCGATACAAATTGAGATTGTAAGTGAATGTGATTGAGACGTATTTTGTAACCGAAAACTTATACTAAGGGTACAGCTACTTTTGATGCTGACCGTACACCAGAAATAGTAAGCGATACAGAAAGCAGGTACACAGAAAGAAAACTACAAGGCAAACAATAGGCGGCCTTATTGCTTAATCTGTGACCGTCATATAAATTTCTAAATAAAACCTTATTATGCAATAAACATTTGTTGGGTTGATTATCAACAGAAATGCACCACAATTGGCATTATATCTATTTAGCTTAACACATTCAGTGCCAAAAACCCTCTTGGTTCTCTGTTAATACTGTTAATAGGCAGTTTTCTCTACAAAGTGGAAAAATGCTGCTAATGATAGTGGCTGCTAATGTAGCGAAGCACAAAGCAATATATAGTTGAAAATGTGTTAAGTATTGTTTGCCATACCACAAGTTTTGATAAAACTAGCAATAAAATCAGGTTATCTTATAAGATTATTTTACTTTGCAAAATTACTAAGCTTAATTGCATCAAGACATCTATGTAGATGTTTATTTTAAGTGAAAAAATGAGAATTAATAAGTTCATATCTTAATTCTTTTTTTACAGTCAACTTTGGAGGACTATGATGCAATACCAGTTCAAGAGTTTGGCATGGCTATGCTGAGAGGAATGGGATGGACAGCAAGCAAGGAACAACAGTAATTACCATTCATATTTATCTGGAAGTTATCTCGCTTATTGTTTCATACTTATTAACAGTGCGGCATTGCATCTGCATTGTATTCAGTTTTTACCCAGTTGGGTCAGTTTGGGCAGTGACCCTAAGGAGGGTTCTGTGTTTTTTTTTTGTAGATAACCTGTTCACATAAAAATTTTGAAAACCAAGAAAGAGACAAGACCAAATCTTTAACTATGTTCTTTATACAAAAGTTAATATTTAATACAAGCTTTTTTGCTGACTGCTCTTTTTGTTGACTACTTGCATTGTCATCTAAAGTACATCATCAGGACCATGTCTAAAATCAATGCAATTAACCATTGAAGAGCTAAGTCTTGCAGAGACAATCTTGGCTGGAACACCAGATTTATGTATTCAGCTCAATTAGATACCAGGTCGACAAATGGTTTGGAAATTTTGAAACAGTTGTTGTCTGTGGAACAGATGTAATTTAAGACTATTATGACATTACTGTCAGCGTTGTTTCATATATTTATGATTGGTTATTTCCAGACTTAAACATAAACAACCAGAATTGAGGCCGAAAGGACTGGGCCTGGGTGCTGATAAGGTGGTCAAAGAGAACCAGAAAAAGAATGTGACCAAAGACAAGGATGAAAATCTGTCCATTGTCAAAAATGCTTATGTAAAGATTACTACTGGAAAATATGCTGGATGCTATGGAAGGGTAAATATAGTTTTTAATTGTGATGATATTTAAATATAGGCAACAAGCAACTATCAGAAATGTACCTACTAGGTACAATAGAATCCGGTTATAACGACGGCCTAGGGACCGGTGATATTACGTAGTGCTAACCGGACGCCGTATTAAACGAATGGATGTACTTTCATGGTGGCTCGTATTAAAACCAAACATATGCCTATACTTACGTCGCTAAAAACGGTTGCTTGTTAAATGCGAAGTCGTACTAAACGGACTACACTGTATTTAGTAGTATATTATTATTAACACAAGTTGCTAAGTTAGAATTGTTTTATATTTATTTTCATCTTTTTATAACTACCTGCCAATATAAGGAACTCACTCAGCAATCATACATATGCATCATATAAGTAAAATAGCAGTATAATATTATTATTAATTACTTGAACTTAAAAGATATCAATTTTGTTTGTATTAACAGCAACATCAACTCGATTCTGATATTTAGGTCATCACCCCAAGTACACAACAGTAATGGTTAAATTAAGCTTTTGCTGTGACTCAAATCAGATCAGAGAGTTTATTTGTTTTTCCAGGTGGTAAGCCTCGACGAAGACAATGGGCGAGTGATGGTAGACATTTCTATAAAGAAGGAAACAGTCAGTCTCAGTGAATTCATGATGCAGCCAGTGTCCAAGTCAGAGTTTGACAAGCAGTCTAAAGTTATAAGTAAGTCCTCGATTTTATATAATTAATATTTAGGTCACAGCTAATATATTGGACATATATTTAATTCCTAGCTATTAAATTTCCTATAAACTGACAGGACTTTACATAACCAAAATCCTACCAAACGATTATGCAAAAGTTTGAATGTTTTACGGATTTAGATAAAATTTAACACATATATTATTATGTAAGGAAGTTCCAGCACACTAGCACAGAAAATTCTTCTCAGATTAAGTCGCTACATAAAAATCTTTGATTTTTTGCACTATTTGGTTGTTCAAGTGTTAGGTATTTTAACATGGAAATAAAAAAATATATTTATATGTTGAGTAACTAAAATCTTTAAGTCTGAGTTCTGGTTTCTGTCCACAGATCCAGTGGTAGACGACTTAACACAAGAAATACAGTTTTATTTACATATGCATCAGTCTCATAGGACCTTGTAAGGTACATCACTTGGACAACCATTGAAAATCTTGAAATAAAACGGTTTTAATTACTAATGGTTTTGTGTTATCCACAGATGCTGACTCTTATGAAGAGTACAAGAAAAATGAACAAGGTCAAAAGACTTCTTACAACCGTGAGTCCCAGAAATCCGATGACAGAGCAGCCTCGTCGAGTCAAAGCACAACAGAGTCAAGAAATAAAGACAGTGAAAGCCGAAGTCGTAGCGAATATGAAAATTCATCAAATGGAAGAAATAAAGTTCAGAAACAAAAGCATCGGAGCAGATCAGCAAGTTACGACGAATCATCCAAACCAAGGAAACAGAAGAAAAGATATAGTAGTAATGATTCCCTAAACTCGAGGTCGGACTCTGACAGACAAAGAAAACATAAATCAGCAAAGAAAAGATACAGTTCTGATGAATCAGATTCATCTGATGATAATCATAGGAAAGAAAAACGGAAAAAATCTAGTTCTGATAAAAAGAGGGACATTGACAAGAAAAGGAAAGGAAAAAAGAAAAAACGCGATAGAGATCGCTCGCCAAACTACAAGAAACATAGGAAATAAGATGTAAGTGAAATAAATTGATGTTTTATACAAATTTAGTCTTTTATATTGATTTTCTAAATTAGAGACCCTTTCCGCGCCATCTAGCGACAATCCAATGAACAGAATTGTAACATTACTGAAGCACAAAACTGTTCCGATCATTCAAGGCAGAAGGTTGACTGACATCCACGAAGTAGCGACATCTATACAGACGCAGTCATTTTAATTCGCAAGACCGCAAGATGTAGTGTAAGTACCAGAAGTCCTTTCTAAATAGATTATGTAGTAGTAGTAGTAGTTAGGGAAATATTACCAGCAGTTCTAGTATAGCTTAAAACTTGAAGTTTCGTGAGAACCAACTATGGTAGCTTATTTATAGGTACCATTGACAATGTAATTTCGTGTCATAATTCAAAAACGACATATCTGCTCAATTTATAGGTCCCATATATCTTAATGAACGATTCCCACTTGATGTACGACGTCGAATTGCTTCGATGTGACCGTACATTTACCAATATCTCGCTCTAGTCAGTAGTCTTAGTACTTACAGATGCAATGCACCCAATCATTCTAACTTGCTTCTAAATTATCAGCGTGTAACTAATGTGGTCGAAACGTCGAGGTAAATATTACTTGTGTGTGTTAGCGTGATAAGTCCCATTTGTGTTATTTTGACTATGAGCGTCTAACTAATCCGTCCTTGATTTTTAAAAGTTTACCTATGGTAGTTAAAACAAAACTTTTACCCCATCATGATCATCATATCAGCCGTAGGACGTCCACTGTTGGACATAGGCCTCTTCCATAGACCTCCAGTTGCTTCAATTGGACGCGGCCTGTTTCTACCGTGAATCCGCGGCTTGGTCATCCGTCCATCAGGTTGGTGGACGTCCTACGCTGTGGTTGCCGATCCGCGGTCTCTATTCGAGATTTTTTCTGCCCCAACGGCCATCTGTTCTCCGTGCTTAATGACTATGCTCTCATATCTTTAGCGAATTTTAATAGGTACAGTCAGCAGCAGAAGTGGATGAGCGGTTACGGTGCTCAAATGATCTACACACGACTACTGCCAAGGCAATAAAAGTGTTTGGATCATTTTGAGCACCACAAAAACTCATCTACTTCTCCTGCTGACTGTTAAGTACTATGACGGTCTTAAGATGTTCCTTTGGTCTTTATTCACCACAGTTTTGCTAACGAATCGTCTTCGTAATTCTTTGAATAAAGTAGCGTGCAAAGCCAATTAAACGGGTTTATGAGGAACTCGCGTAGAAGTCTTATTGATCATGTGATTTTCTCAATCTACGTTAGCTTCGCTCCGGCAAACGCCGACATAATCACCTTCGTGAGCGGGACTATTAGATTTATTTAAACTAAATTGCTTCTACAAGCAAATACCTCTTAGATAATTATATTAATAGACGTTCAAAATAGACAAAATAAAATCCTCCTTTGAGAACGTAACAACATAATAGCATTAAAATTGGTTTTTGGAGTCTTTTTGTATTTTTTATTTCAACTCCAAATTTTTGTTACTTTTACGGTCATCCCGTAAAATCCATATCGAAAATACAAACTGAAACATTACACAAAAGAACAGAAAAAGAGACCAGCGCTGGGAATCGAACCCAGGTCCTCAGCATTCCGCTGCGTCGCTGCTTAAGTGACTAAATAAGAAACAAACAAGCTGAGATATGTGGTGCACAGGAGAAATTCGTGTCTACTACTGTCCAGTGGTGGTGTAGCGGTACAGCACGCAGCACGGAATGCTGAGGACCTGGGTTCGATTCCCAGCGCTGGTCTCGTTTTCTGGTTTTTCTGTGCATCTATGTTTCGACATAATAGCATGTTTTAAAGCAGTTTAAATAAAGTGTCGTGGCATAAGCTCAAAGTTAGCCGATGTCGACTAGTGGTAAGCCGACCCCAAACCTATGGCCCATTTGCATAACGTATGTAGACCTATGGGGTTTCGTTCGAGTCCGGACTCGCGCCTATAAATTTTCGGAATTTATGTACGTTATTACATTTATAATTGTACCATAAGCTTTACGGCGAAGGAAAACATCGTGAGAAAACCTGCACGGTGTGTGTGAAGTCCCCAATCCAAACTGGGCCCGCGTGGAAATAACTATGCTGAGAGGAGAAATACAAATACAAAATACTTTAAAATAAACTTTAACTAACTTTAATTAACTTTAATATTTAAATAAACATAGCCAATACAAGAGAAATATCCATCAGACTCCAAACTAGGCTGAGCCTGTATCTTGGACGTCTGCGGGTGCGAGTAACTTATTATGTTTGTATATTGCGGCTTAGACTGCTGGCTAACTAAGCCGGTTCACAATCTATTATTTAGAGACGATTAAAAACTGTCGTTAGTACTTAACAAATTAAGACAAGTGACGTATGAAGTCGCTGAAAAGCTAAAGCTGATGCTTAGTGCACTTCCTTCGCTTGAACCTTGTTCTGGATGATCCAGACTAGATCTAGGGCAACTAGCACGCGCGCCGTTTCCTTATGTCTTAGGACGTCTGTCTTTTTTATGTTTATGACTGATCTAATAGGTAGGAGCTGATAACGTGAAAGCGGCATTCGTCCCAGTTGTATAAGATACATAATAATTATATACCTTAACAACATTAACCGCTTCCACACATAATTACACTTTATAGCTATACTCAGGAGTTTAACTTGTCTAGTAGCAGTAGACTCACTTCCCTTGAGGTCACGTCGTCGATTGACCTAATTTCCATTCGCCGTAACAAAAACTAACCAACCGTCAAACGACTTTCCAACTTGCCTTACTACTTTTTATGCATAAATATTCTATAAGGTTCTTCGCTGTGGGACAAAAGAAACGAAATTATTTACAAAGTCACTTTATTTCACAAGAGTTCTGGGTAGAAACACCGGGAGTAGGTAAGTATAGGATACAGTCATATTATCACATTGAACATTTATTTTTATATTAAACACAGAATTTTGAATAAGTTACCTACTTATAACTGTTTTACACCAAAAATAGATATTTTCCTCATGTTGACATATTCACACAATTTAACATTTTTGAATAAGACACGATTTATTTAAACTGTAAGCTCAGTTTTTGTTTTATCGAAAATCTCTTTAACACGAATTTAATTTCCTGACGATACTAAATAATTATTACTTGACTTACAATACTTATGTTACTACGAACAGATTTATTATAAATTCTATGCTGTCGTAAACTAAGGAACAGTTTCAAAATGCTGGTATAAAACACAATAGTCATTTATACAATTTAGAAATAATAATATTTATTAGGTATAATAATAATGCAAATCGACAAAAGTTTGAGCTTTATTTCCGTAACAACTTAAATCTATTTCTCGTTATAAAAGGTAGAAACAAGGATAATAGTTATAAAAGTTAGGTAAACAATTATAAAATAGCACATACATTTCAATAATCCTAAAGGTGCGTAGAGCACTCAAAAGCTAAACAATACCATGTACAATTTCTCAAATTATAAGTACATATACTTACATAATTTAAATTGAACGAAGTTAAGCAATAAAGATCCAACCCAAATAGACAGCTCACTTTTAATTATAGATATAATATGTAGATTGTTAGCAACAAAAGCGAATTAAAAAATAACTTGTAGGTGGATTGGGTATCTTTTCCTAAACTACGTCCAATTGCAAGTCACGTAGGTAATTGTAAAAAGAAAAATCACTACTCGTTACTTGTTCAGAATATGCTAATATCTTCGTAGTTTGCCAACGCTTAAAGTTCCATATTTGTTTTCATCACACTTGCTCGTAAACAGTGTCGTAACATGCAGGCTACCTTGGTTGCAACCCCCCAAATAAAAACCTCGACCTTAATGTGCTTGTCATGAAGCCCGTGGTCGGTAAATTAATCATTGCCCGTACTAATTTTCTTGTCATGAAGCCCAAGGTCGGTAAATGAGTCCGGGCCCGTACTGATGGTGCTGCGCGCGCTGCTGCTGCAGGACCACATGCACACGCACGTTGCGGTGCATGCTGCGGGAGGGGGAGGGCGACGCTGCCAATAGCGCAGCCTAAGGTGTCGCCAATATTTGGAACAATTATATTTTTTCTTTTACAAATATAAAATTTTACTCGCAAATGTGATTAAAAACATTGTATGTCGCACGGGCGGTACTAGAATTACGAACATCGACTCATTAAAGCCCTCAGTCTTCGACTTCGGGCTTCTAATAGACTCTCGTTCGTAATACCTTATTTACCGCCCTTAAGACACAATGTACTATTACATGCATTATACAGACTTGTCCATGAGACATAAACATCATAAATGGAATAGTAGTCATAACTATCAGTTTATACAAGGTGTCTTCAAATTATTGGATGTGTGTAAAGATTGTACGATGTTCAAAGTGTGCCACGTCAAAGGCATTGAATAAAAAAATCCGATGACGGCCATTGAGTCAAACAAACCCAATGACTGCCTGAAATATTTTAAACTAATTTGATGACACTGTATACAATTGTTGGTGAAGTATATGTATTTTTAATTTACAGGTAAATTAATTAATCCAATGATGTATTAAATTAATAGCATAGTCTGAACACGACGTATCACTTGTTAGTTTGCTAGTTCTACTAACTGTAGACATACACTCTTGGAGTTACCCGACACTAATACTGCTTTCAAGTAGTAGTTTCCTAAGCCAATAATAACTTATACCACTTGTACTTTTACTTATTCTGTGCTTATACGTAACGATGCCGTACCTACCTGCCATTATTTCACTCTGCATACTTGCGACACTGCAAATTAAGTCGTATTTAATTTAAATATACAAAAAAATAGGTATCCTAAAGAAATATGTATACACACACACACACTTACTTGTATTATAGTTCCCATACATTTCTTTGATTCAATTGTAAGTACATATATTAATCCTCACTATTATATACAATAGTTAAGTGAATTTATAAGTCTGATGAGAGCTCTTATACTATGGCAATGGACATCGTATATACTTTGTGATAACAAAAAGTAAACAAAAACGTGAGGCAGATGTAAATTTAAGTAGTTTTTTAAACACTTGTATAAATTGTTCAAAAATTTTTTGAGAAAGAACTGCAACGTTTTTAAGCGGTATATATTACTACATATCAATACCTTACGAACTATAAGCGTCGTCACACCGATCACAACGTGGTATCTAGGGTACTAATCTAAGGAAGACACTAGGGTTTTCACAGAGACATCAGATAGTTTGATAAAAATCTAAGTTAAATCAAATTAATAATTTTTAATCGTTAATTTTGTAAAATTCAAAATTTCGACCGACGACATCAAGAGTGTTGTGGGCCCTCCCACTGGTGAATGCAGGTGGCAAGTTATCATTCTAAGCAAGCTGACAATGATTTATTCTGCTGTAACGTTGGAGTGGTCTTATCACACGACACGGCGAAATATAAAATTCCAATGTTTGGTTTTACTCTTGGCCTAACTTAGTTTTGAATAGACCGCTTTTTTTCAGTAGGTACCTACCTACTACGATCGTTTATGAACACATAGATCTGGAAATAAACAATTTGTCCGTAACAAAAATGCTATACTTATTATTTACAGAAGTCAAAGTTGAAAATGCATGTTATACAGATCAAAATAGCTGAAACTAACATCCAAAAGGACGTCGAATTTGCGGGGAAACATTCTAATTAACGTTTTCGTGTGAGTAGTTACAGATTCCATTACCAGCGTGTTTGTTCAGAAAAAGTCATTTCATTAAGCTCAACTTAATTAACTCTACTGTAGACTTACCGAACACGAATCAATGACTTTCATAGTCGTTCCAACATACGTTTTACTACTACTGCTGCATGCATTGCGTTTTGGCGTTGCTGTCCGATTCTGAATTGTTAAACTTGTATACAAGATAATCCGCAATATTGAATAAGGTTAAAATTGGTTTTATCTAATCCCTCGCACTTATTAATACCGTTGTCTCATTATTTCCGCTATCTCTTCTCTCTCAAGGATGCCATCTATCTTTAACGTGGTTATAAAAGACTTATATATATAACCATCGACATGTCATAAACATAAAGCGGAGCTTTCGAATAAGGTTAAAAGTAGTCAACACTTTTTATACACCTACTAAAGTCCTTTTTACAAAGGCGAGATATCGCTAGATGGCGTTAGTACCTATCGTGAGGTCCGTTTGACGTTTGCACGTGATTGGTTAAATAAATAAATGAGCCAATCACAAGCAAACGTCAAACGGACCTCACGATACTAACGCCATCTAGTGATATTTCGCCTGTGGGAAAACCCTCATTGTCAGCTCTTCATTACCGTTCACGCCGTGCATATCTGACGTACCCTACGGACGTACCATACAAATAACATGCATGCACGAAAGTGAAGTTTAAAATGGTTCACACTCATACCAGCGAGAGTGAACGTGTATCCCACGGAAAAGAAAAAATAGTCTTTCCTATTGTTCTGTTGCATCCCGTCCGTTTGAATTGTTACAAAAGATGGCTACAGACAGCCGCGAGGAGCCCGGATAAGGTTAAGCTTTTCTAAGTTGTTATCAGCCCTCTTTTCCCATTCGCTTGCCCTAGTTTAGTAATTATGTTAGCGTTTAGTGAAGGGGTTGTTCCGAGCGGTAGTGCGGGCGGCGGCCGCGGCGGTCTGAGTGCAGTTGCAGAGTGCGTCGAACATACGAAGCACAAGGCCCCGGGCGCGCCCTAGCCGCCTCTTTATGTTACCTGAAAATAAATATACACACTTAAAAAATGGGAAAGCTCTAAAATTATACGTACCTACATGTAGGTAGGTACAGTCGAGATCATAAACTTGTGAGCAAAAATTTGATCAAAAATATCTGAACACGCTTCTACGCCGTTAACAATAGAGTCGTGTTTAGATATTTTTGATCAAATCATTGCTCACAAGTTTATGAACTCGACTTTACGTGTATGTTTGGAAAGGGCTAGTGTGAAGCCAGCCAGGGAACAGTACTAAACGTAACGTACATACGTTTTTATGTTCCGCAGACCCGCTTCAAATGTCGGATCGCATATTAAATGTCTTTAATATCTAGGTACTTAGTATAAAGAGGATTTTTCTTTGAATAAATAAACTAATTTAAAACATCAAAAACCCGACTATCTTAAAAACACTTTAAAAAAGCAAAAAAAATAAGTCTAGTAGCCCAGAACTCTGAATACTTACTAAACACATAAGGTTCATTACAGCAGTAAACGTAAACCTGTGTGGTCAAAAAATAGCATCTGCTTTGATAAGGGTTAAGATCATTTGATAGTCGTTCTCGGTATAAAATAACTACTTTTAGCGCGCTTAGGCTAACAAAATCATAGGTTTTATACAAGATAGAATTGCCAACCAGTAGAAGGTACGGTCACGAGCGTTAATTTAAGACCCATTTCGTCAAAAAGTTCGATATCTCAAAAACGGCTGAACGATATTCATCGCTAGAAAACCTGCTTTCAAATAAATAAAACTGCATTCAAATCGGTTCACCCGTATAAGAGCCACATAGCGGTCAAACTTATAACACCTCTCTTTTTGCGTCGGGGGTTAAAAAATCCTTCGACTTGTGTCATACAAAATGACAGATATTCGATCTTAAATGGGTCCCAAATTAGCGCTCGTTACCTTACGAGGCATTAAACGGGTTAAGTTATTTTTTTATTTCGCACTTGCAATTGCGAAAGACTCAAAGGGATTTGATTGAACCCATGATCATCTGCTTGAGGGGCCATACCTATGTCAAACCACTAGGTAAAGCTACCACGGCTATACGGAGCCGTCTAGGTGCTCAAAAATATCTGCATATGAACTTACGCTATTGAAATACGTATTCAGATATACATATATGAGCACTTTTTTATTTATTTAGATAGGTATATAATGTTTAAATGGTAGCGATTATAGGTACATCATACTACCAACCGGTAACACATCCATGTGGCTACAGTCACTTGAAGATTTCAATATTGATACGTACCGACGGCATAAGTCAATAAGCAGTATTTATGGATTCCCTAACGTTAACCTCTCCAATTTAACGTGAAAGAGGTAAGTACAAAAATTTACAGCCAGGTCATGATGTATAATTTTATAAGCCTTTAACCCGCAGCTACGCTCACTTGGACCATTTTCTAAGTTCTTATTGGATGTAAAAAAAAATACATCGCGGTCTACCTGCATTAACGTTGTATGAGGAGTTCTTCTACTTACTAAGTCGCTACGCTACATACTTGACATGATCTCTCGATCGTGATCGTTGGATGAGGACTAGTAGTGAACCTCCATGACGACTTTCTTGGGAGAAAAGTGTGGTGGTTTCCCCTCGCCTTCCACACCGCAGAGCTAGTCAAGAGTTCTTAGTTGCCAATAGAGAGCGAGAGAGAGATGTCCGTCCTATTCTAAAACCGGGCACAACACGGACGGTATGAAGAGTACCCGTGCTCAACTTTTAGTTTTCGAATCCTCCGAGCCTTAGTAAACACGGCCTCAGAAAAGACTATTCGACGTTTTCTTTGAAGTGTCATTCTTTCGACTTAAAGGTTTCTCGGCGATTCCATGTTAACTCAAGCTGCACACATCCACTATCCAGACTTCTAACGTCTTGTCAAGCTCTTAGATTGTTTCTGAATAGTTTCTTAGACCTCGGTAGTCTAAAATCTTGCAAGGGAAAGATTTCGTGTCTACCTACAATTTCCTTTACCCCTTTTAACCACGGAACCAACCATTAGCAGTGTTCCATTTTGCTCGACGTATGTACACAAGTATACATAATCTACCATACCTACCTCATTCTTTTCACGAGGGGCGTTTAGAAGTCAGTGCGGGCGGGTATAGATATTGATCTTTGCATTGCTATAAATTTATTTTCATGTCCAAATCAAACTTTGGTTTTACTATTCGCCAAATAAACGTTCGTTTTCGTTTGGGTTATAAATTTGCGGAAGGTTTTCCAGTGCGTCGGAAAGAAAATCAACATTACGAAATCACCTAACTTTTTATAGAATTTATTTTATTATTTTAAACAACAAAACTTTTAGTTGGCAAAAACGGAACCCTTATAGTTTCGCCATGTCTATCTGTCTGTCCGTCCGCGGCTTTGCTCAGAGACTATCAATGTTAGAAAGCTGTAATTTTGCACGGATATATAAGTAAACTATGCCGACAAAATGGTACAGTTAAAAATTAAAAAAATATATATTTTAGGGTACCTCCCGTAGACGTAGTGGGGGTGATTTTTTTTTTCTCATCCAACCCTATAGTGTGGGGTATTGTGGATAGGTCTTTTAAAACCAGGGGTTTGCTAAGACGATTTTTCGATTCAGTGATTTGTTTGCGAAATATTCAACTTTAAAGTGCAAATTTTCATTAAAATCGAGCGCCCCCCCCCCCTCGAAAATGTAAACCGGTGGGTGGAAAAATTCATGATGGTAGTAAGTATATCAAACTTTCAAGGAAAACTATAACGGCTAAGTTTGCTTGAGAATTATTAGTAGTTTATGAGTAAATAGCAGCCTAAGGTATAAAATATACCTAAACTTGGAAGATTCCGTATAAAATACGAAATCCTTAGAAAAATAGGTATTACTTAATTTTTTCGTAATGGCTACGGAACCCTATTTTGGGCGTGACCGACACGCTCTTGGCCGGGTTTTTACAATCAATTCAACCAGATCGTATAATCTAATTCCTATTCTGTACCGTGCACGTAGAATGTATGTGTCTACGTGATACGACGCCTATCGTTACACGTAGGATCGAGTAATTTCAGTTACCTTACTGTAAGTTTTCGGTTACAAAATACGTCTCGATCGCGTTCGCGTTATAATCTCAATTTGTATGCAAACGCGAACAGCGCCTCTAGCGGAATGTTTGCGATGTTCGTGATTCTATACAAATTGCGATTTTAACGCGAACGCGATCGAGACGTATTTTGTAAACGAAAACTTACACTAAGGGCACTGAGGCAGTGTTCGGGAATTACGAGAAAAGTTTATGACGACTTTTAATGAACCATCAGATTTCGAAAGGTGATATTACGTGCCTGTCTTTTTCCCCACTTTTACTGACGCGTGATACATATAAGTACCAAGTACGGTACATTAATGAACCTACATTTAATCACACGTTTGCCTGCTAGATAAACATAAGCTAGTTTAATGTTAGCACGCTAAATTCAAAGCCTTATTTACTACTTGAAAGTTTAAAAAGTTAATTTACTGGAAATTTTTGTTTAACTACATTAAACAGTTTAAATTAAATATGAATTTGAAAGAGAAAGGGGAGGCCTTTGCTCAGTAGTAGGACACCTAACAGGCGAAATAAAAATTAAAAATGTACAAATGAAATTTCGACTAAGTACTCCTTTATTTTCATCCAAACTACCTACCTACTTATATCCATTCCTACCAAAAGGCCATAGTCGGGTTTCCGTAGAAAATCGGCCCTTACATCAAATGGGCTTGGGTTTTTTTGTGTGTAACTTTTATAGTGAAGAATATTTCTGCAGAGTATGAACATTGTACTTGCGACAGTTTTTGACTTATGTTTTTTTCAAGATTTTTTTTATTGTCTTTTGCGACCTTATGATAGCTAAGTTTATGCGAGATATGCATTTTCATGCAGTTCCTTCACCTCCACACTGTAAGAATCAGAACCCACACAAGTCACACAAACCCATCTATATCACCACCACCACCACAATACACTGACGCGTTTCAAACTCAACTAGAGCTTATCTTCCGCAAAGTAACGCCTGATTAAAGAAATATTCTTTTTCACTTCTCATGCTCTTAAAATGTTACTTTAGTCTCTGCATATCGGGACTAAAGCTCCTTTTTATTCTCTAGGGTTTTTTTTTTTTTACGTTGGAATCCCCTAAACAGCCAACACGGTGTTTGTGAATGGAGGATTTTTAGGCGTGGATATACTCGTATAACCTCAAAATGACAACTGTGCAAAAATATTTAAAAAAAAATAAGATTTAATATCGTGAAACACAATTAATGATTACGAATATGAATCTATTCAATTATATTAAGGATTAATTCATTTTATTATGCATAGTCCAATTAGTTTTTAAATAGTTTTCAATTTTTATTATTATGCTGCATATATTTATAAGCAAGCTTTTAAAGCGTCACTTCATAAACAAACAAACAAAAGAAACAAACCGCGCAACAATTTTTTCTTTGCTATTTCAATTTTGAACAGATGGTCCATTAGTCGAGCGTACGTTTTAAAATGTAATATTGTAATTTTGAACAAAACATTGTTTTTTTTCCTCGCATGCAAAGTGAAAAGTACCTAGTGTTTAACGCGAGACTAAACAACCATCTCGCTCTGCTCGGGTGGCTTGTTGAACAATCTACTATTAATGTAGGTATTTTATTTCGAGATGTATTCAAGCGATTTGCTTTAAATTTTTAAAACGAACAAGACATTTTTTTAAGTGGTTGTGAAGTAGTGACACCTCTAGATTCACCTCTTATCACAAACAGAAGTCTGACATTCTTTGATAAGCTGTTAACAAAGATTGTTATCGTCTGCCATGCCATGACTCTTTAGGTAAGTATGTAAATGAGCTCAAGATCACGATCTGAATAAGGATGAATTAATACTTCACAACAATTCATTTTAAACAGATTTCTAAATTAAAAACAAAACTCTGTTGGTTATAAAAAGCAGGATCCATTAGTATGGCCATTTGGTGACGTTCGGAAGATCACGCGGTCAGAGAAGCCCTGGCGCGATCAAACATAAAAAAAGCGAGAGAAAGACCTTAAGACACGTGGTGGTCAATAGTAACCCTCGCTTTGAAATGAGTCCAACTTGCGGAAAAGACAATCCAAGATAGCATCCTGACGCATCCGAACATTTTTCCACATTCTACCTACGAGTAACCCAAAAAATCGGTAAAAGGCAAAGAAGAAAAAGAAAATTCTGTTTTAGGGCCCCATAATGACAGTTTGCTCTTTTAAAACACAAATAAATACAATGCCATAAATCAGGAATGTCATTAATTTTACGTTTTATTTGTTTCCATGTAGATATAAAAGCCTTGGTTTTTATGCAAAACCGAAGCAAATCAATTTGCAGACAAAGCGAGCGCAAATAAAAGGTAGAGTTCACAAAGGCTACGGCTGAAGCCTATTTTTGGACCCTCCATCCGAAATGCCATTAGTGAGGTGTCGAAAACAGTTGAGCGTGACACGTGAGGGACCTTTTACGGTCATTTCCAATAAGAGGGCAAATTTTCTGTGATTTCATGAACTCTCAGTTAGGTAATGGGCTGACACTAATCTGTCCGCGACATTTTTCAAACAATTGCAGATTTTTGTAAGTAAACATGTTTTTTTCTGTAATTCAATAGATGGTGTACATGCCATCCTACGTAAGTTCAGCCTATTAAACCGTGAAATATCTTGTTGGAAGTACGATTTTTTGGTAACGCCAGGGGCAATTTTGGTAACGTAGGAGACGGCCAAAGTGTCGGTAAAATAGTTGATTGGCCCTAATACGTGTAGGAGTATCAGTGGAGTAGCGTCAGAGATTGCTGTGGTAAAACTGAAACAAAGGTCGCTTACCTACGTCTTTCATAGATCATGTATGTAAAAAAAAAAAAAAAAAATCCGATCATGTCTGATCTATTTTGTTAATTATTTGGGCAAACCACTGACAATAGGGTTCTATGTACGCTTCACCACTGATAATCTTCCCCTAAAGTTAAAGCAAATGTATAAAAACACCCTATATGAAACGCATAATATACACTAATTTTGGTGAAGAGTTACTTATTCGGTTGCAGTCCAATGGGCGGACGAAAAAACAGAGGCCGTGTTGTCTAAAATGCGGGTGTTCGCAATCGCATTCACCACCTTTTCCACCCTCATCCTATACCGTGTGTAAGAAAGAAGAGGCGAAAACGATTTGATTCTGAGTAATTAGACAATAAGGACTCAGACCTGCTACATTACATCGTTTGAATTATAAATGTTCACGAGTCACAAGACTATCATCGCTGCCCGTACTGGTTATGTCAAAATCAAAACGTTTATTTTTTAAGTAGACCGTAAAGGGCTTTTGTGTATATCACCACAGCGCTCTCGAAAAGACTATCACATATATTTTTACACTTCTCATGCTCTAAAGTAGATCAATATAGCCTTACGCGGCGGGAGTAAAGTGAGTACTTTAGTCCCTAGGGAATAAAAGTAATTATTTTTAATATACTTCGAGTGACTTAGTTTATCTTTTTAGCCAGTAATTACTTAGTTTTTGGCATAAAATAAGATTTTGTGTGGACCATTTTCATGACGAAAATATTACGTTCTTAGTCTAGTTCGTGGTCTTAGAACTTTTAAATTGTTGTTTTTTTTATTTATTCGACTGGATGGCAAAACGAGCAAGTGGGTCTCCTGATGGATTGTGTTGTAGAGCGTAAATCATAAACAATTAAAATAAAATGATTCATCATCATCATCCCAGCCTATATACGTCCCACTGCTGGGCACAGGCCTCCTCTCAGAACAAGAGGACTTGGGCCATAGTCCACGCGGGCCCAGTGCGGATTGGGAACTTCGCACGCACCATTGAATCGCTTCGCAGGTTTGTGCAGGTTTGTGAAATAAAATGATTATTCTCACATTATCGTCAAGTGATAGTTAAAATTATGATGTGCAGCCAAGAGCAAAAGACAATTGATAATCTTTTGCCGTCGAAATCTAGAAAGATTTATTTTAAAACTTATAAAAGTTTTATGACTGTAGAATAAGAAACGCATTCATTCTTTCAGAGAAAGCGTTTTCTCGCACACAAGTGAAGAATAGAATTTTCACCTGGAGACTTAAAGTCAATAAAATAATAATGAGGTCAACCTCGGATAAATAGACACCCTCGCTAAAGCTCGGGTGGCTAACCACCTCGGGTATATATTGGCTTAGTTTAGTCCCTCGATAAAAATATACTATTTATTTATTATTGCTAAGTAAGAAGAATGCGTCGCAAATTTTTACTATCTACCTACTATAATTGTGAAAAATTGTCTAATGGAGACCGCGAACGGGAAGCGCAACGTAGGAGTCCACCAACAGATGGACGGATGATCTGGTGAAAGACGCGGGTTCACGGTGGATACAGACCGCTTCCAACCGAAGAAGGAGGTCTATGGTGGAGGACTATGTCCAACAGTGGACGTCCTACGGCTGATATGATGATGATAATTATGTCAATCGAACACAATAGCATTGAAAGTTACTGAAATAATACAAGAAACGGAGGTGATATTAGCCGAATAGTGGATTAGTTTGGTATCTATCAAGCTACAGGTACTTAAATGAAAAGGTAGACGCGTATCTAACTAGATAATGGAAGTATCGACTGAATGGGACATCTGAATAATATAACGCAGACGTCTTACGTAGATACTTCTATCAATACCAACTATTGTCTGGGAGACAAAAGAAAAATAATAGGTAAGTATATCAGGTGTCAAGCCATCCAGATGACATACCTACTCGTACTTAGGTACAAGAGTATGAGGCAGGATAATAGTAGTTCACCTTGCTACTATTTTAGTACGGATAAGAATATCCTACCAAGTAGCTACAGTCAACCAGCACTAATATCTGATACAACAAAAACGACTCTATTTCTATTTGTCAGATATAAAGTTAGTTTTTAATTAGATAAGGTCCTCACGGCTGGCCGTGGCATTATGCTGAGTGGGTTCCTGTTTAGCGTCTGTATGTCTTATATTTGTTCTATGTTTGTTTTTATGGCGTTAAATAAATGTATTTTCTTTCTTTTTCTTTCTTTCTTTCTATATTTTTGTACGGTCCGCTGTGGCAGATATAATGCAGGAGTCATGTCGTACATCGTTTTTCATTCACTTTTTAGGGCTCCGTAGCCAAAATAACAAATCGGAACCCTTATGGTTTCGCCATGTCTGTCGGTCTGTCCGTCTGTCCGTCCGCGGCTTTGTTCCGAGACTATCATTGCTAGAAAGCTGTAATTTAAAATCAAAATCAAAATCAAAATCATTTATTCAGTAAATAGGCCGCAATGGGCACTTTTACACGTCATTTTTTAAAACTACCAGCGCTTTCGGAAAGACCATCATTGCCAAGAAGAATGCGCCGCAAGAAACTTGGCAGAAAGTCATTTTTTCAACATAAAATAATTACAAATAAAATACTTAAAAACTACAGTATACAATGAAATAAAAGAAAATACAAAATAATAATAATAATAATACAGGGATGTATGGGGTCCCTTAGTTACAAAACTAAACTCTAACTATAATCTACGTTCAGTGGAAGTGTAGACTGCTTCCACCGTCATAAATTAAAAATAATAATAATTATAATAATAATAATTTAATTCTGAAATTTACATTTCAGGTCAAGTAACCAATTAAACTATTTTTCGGATTCCGAAGGCAAGCTCAAGTTTCCCTGCCGGGCGCGCTGCGTTATGTATTCGTTTGGGATATTGCTGTCTTTATCGCTCGTGACATATAAGCGCTCGCAGCCGTCCCTCCCCATGTCTTCCGCGACGACGTCCGTAATTTATATCGAGATAGTTGTAGGCTTTTCAAGATTTGGACGGTTGAATTTTGGGTTTCGTTGTCCTCATTTTAAACGAGCACAGAAATCAATGATATTTTACTTTCAAGATATTCATTATATTTTCTATGCCTGTGATTTTTCAGATTTTTGTAAAAATGCTTTATTAGTCTGTAATTCTCGTGCAAAGTTGTCATCTTTTTTTGTCGACTTTTGAGCACCTGTAATTCTGATATTAGACATTTATATGAAAATCTGAAAAACCACAGGCATAAACAATTACGTCTAGTCTTTACTTAGAAAATTTCATTTATTTCTGTTGCCTAGTTTTCAAATGAGACCGGGACTACGTTTGTATGGAGAATGGAACGAAGAGACTTCTCTTAAAGGTCTCCTTTAGGTACGATGATGGACGAAGCAAGGAGTAGTTAGGAGTTAGGAATAAGGCTAGTGTGTATTTAGGTGTCACGGGATATTTTATGTAAGAAAACTGTCGCAGTGCTATACAGTTATTTATTCATAAAATGTAATTAACTGTATCAATAAATTGATTCTATTCTATAACACTGTCACTCTACAACGCGAGAGCCGAGCGAGCGAATGAACGTGACGCGGCAGCGGCCGGCGAAGCGCCAGAATCGTTTTATTAGTAAAATTGGGAAATTGTACAAATGGGAATCCGTAAAATTGGGAATCTGTAGAAATGGTAATCTGTACAACAAACAGCAAACTTGCTGTCCCATCAAAATTTGGATATTTCCCTTGTGAAGGCCCCAGGACTGTACTAGTCCAGATTTAGCTTTAAAATAAATAAAATAAAATAAAAAAGCCTTTTATTTCTCGCATATCAGTAGCAGCATTTCGAAACATTAGGTTATTATCACTATAGTACTATAATTATTTAAAAAGTTACAAACAAAAAAAAAGTATATAATCTATTTTCATGCGGAACCCCTCTTAATTGAGGGTAAAGGCCTCCTCCAGAGATGCCCAATAGTCTCTATCATTGGCTTTTTCCATCCATAGTTTTCCAGCGATTTCTACAATGTCATCTGCCCATCTGGTTTTTGGTCTCCCTCTCTTTCTGGTGCCTGCAGGGCCTGGCCATGACGTCAGCCTAGATGTCCAGCGATTGTCACCCATTCTAGCTACGTGGCCTGCCCATCGCCATTTTAATTTTTGCGAGTAACTCAGGGCGTCTATAACTCCTGATACTTCTCTTATGACAGAGTGGCGGATTTTTTGAATTTTTCGAATTTTCATCATGCTTCTTTCCATGCTCCGTTGGCAAGACGTTATTTTGTTTTTTACTCGGCGTGTGAATTTCCAAGTCTGACAAGCGTAAGTGAGTGACGGTAGTAGACAGCTATCCATGACCTGTTTCTTAATTTTCATTGGCATCTGGCTTTTAAAAATTTCCTTGAGGCTCCAATACTTCTTCCAAGTCCCTTTAATCCTTCTTTCTATTTCTACATCGTTGCTTTGTTTTTGGAAAGAGATTTGCTTGCCTAGGTAAATGTAGGAGTCGACATAATCAAGCGGTACATTGTCGATGCTTATTTGATTTCTTGTTGAATTTGTCATCACCTTTGTTTTGCTGAAATTCATCTCTAGGCCTTTCTGTCTACTTGCTTTTTGTAACGTGTCTATCATGTATTCTAGCTCTCCGCTGTTTTCAGACAGCAGGACTAGGTCATCAGCGAACCTCAGGTGGCTAATACGCTCTCCATTTATATTTAAGCCGACCGTGCTCCAGTTTAATTTACTAATGATCGACTCAAGTACCGCTATGAAGATTTTAGGTGATAAGGGGTCCCCTTGCCTTACTCCTCTCTTGATTTCAATAGGAGGCCCTGTTGTTTCCAGTTTTACTCTACTAGTGCTATTTTCGTAGAGATATTTCAGGACTTTAATGTATTTGGCCTCTACATTTTGTGTTTTCATGGCTTCCCATATTGATGAGTGGAGTATGGTGTCGAAGGCTTTTTGGTAGTCGATAAAGGCTACGTAGAGCGGTCTTTGGAATTCTTGGTACTTCTCTAGAAGTAGCTCGACTGAATGAATATGGTCTACGGTAGAGTAACCCCTTCGAAACCCTGCTTGTTCGATCGGTTGGTATGAATCCAGTGTGTTACTAATTCTTTTCTCTATAACCGACGAAAACAGCTTGTACAGCGAAGGTAGAAGGCTGATGGGTCGGTAGTTGTTTATGTCTTTTGGATCACCTTTTTTATACAAAAGTATAATGTCTGATTCTGACCACTGCCGGGTGTGGTAGAGGTGTCAATTATCATATTAAAGAGTTTAGCCAAAGGTGTAGCAAGCAGTGTGCACGCAATTTTTATTGTCTCGTTGGTTATCCGGTCCGGTCCTGGACTTTTCTCAGGTTTGAGCCTCTTTATTTCTCTAATAATTTCGAGTTCATCTACTGGCTCTGTTGGCGTGACATTGTAATCTTGTTCTGTTACGTTAGAGCTTTCGTGGTGCACTGGGGCGTTATACAAAGCTTTGTAAAACATAGTGGCTATTTGGAGTATATCTTTTCTGCTGTATGATACTTTGTCCGAACCGCGAAGCCCTTCTATCCAAGTTTTGTGAGATCTTAGTTCTTTGTATGCTCTCTTTAGACTGCCTGACGAATTAAGGTATTTTATTATAGTATTTTTTCTGTGTTTCTTGTAGTCTTGTCGTATGTATTTACTTATGAGCTTATACAGGGCTTTTAATTCGTTTTTCAATGCTCGTGATTTAGGTTTCGTCTGTTGTAACTCTTTTCTTCGGTGGATTAATCTCCTGGTGCGTTCAGATATAACATTACATTTTGTGTCTGTATTTGTGTTGGGTATGAGAGCTGTTTTTAAACTATTTTCGATAGCGCAGATTATTTTATCGTAGTATTTCTGGACCGTGTCATCTTCACACTGGTGAGTGAGATCTTCTAAACAGATGTGTAATGCTTCGAGATATCTTGTTGTTTCATCTTCACTTTTTAGCGAGCTTCTCGTATTTTTGGCATAATTAGTTCTGCTTTTTTTAATTGTTTTCAAGTTTAAAGTTGCCCTTAAGAATCTGTGATCAGACGGGAATGTCACGTTAATGATTTGAACGTCTTGAACATTCTTATATAGGTTTGTTAAAATATAATCAAGTTCATTTTTGGTGACACCGTCTGGGGATCTCCAAGTCCATCTTTGTTTACTTTTCTTTCTAAAGAATGTGTTCATGATGTAAAGGTTTTTTTCGTGAGCAAACTGTATCAGCCTCTCTCCCCTACTGTTTCGTTCGCCATATCCGAATATATTCATGAATGGACTGTCTTCCGATGTTGGTTGGCCGATTTTTGCGTTAAAGTCGCCCATGACTACAACTTTTTCTCCAGACAAGCTTAGAGCTTTATCAATGGTGTTATAGAAATGCTCTATTTCGTCGTCGTGGGCCGCCTCTGTAGGTGCATAAACTTGTATAAAGCTTATTTGGAAACCGTCAATATTTAATTTCAATAGCGCCACACGCTCTGATAGTCCAGTAAAACTTTCAATGTTATTTTTAAGATGCTTTTTCACTAGAAAGCCCACTCCGTACAATCCAGGAGTCTCTCCAATGTAGTGAAAAATTATATCTTTGTGCTCTTCTATTGTATTACCGAGTCGTCTTATTTCAGAAAGACCGATTATATCGAATTTTGTATTTTCTAACGCGTCCAATAACTCGAGGAGACGAGTATGAGTTGACAAAGTTCTCACATTAAATGTTGCAATGAAGTATAAGTTTTCATTTTTCGTTGATAAGTTGTGTATCTCTGAAGGGTTTTGGTCTAACTCTCCCACGGAGACCAGCCGTCTTGGGAGGTTGAGAGGGGTTCGTGTTGACTGCTATTGTGCTGTACGGCTAGATTCTTGCGATTTTTGTTGCGGGGATGGATCTTCGCGATAAGTGAGCGTCGGTTTTTTTATAAGGAAGTTGGTCATATTGTTGCTCTTGTTGATCTTCGTAGGTTGCTTTTTGTTTTCGGAGTTTCCGGAGATTCCGGAGTTTCCCGGTGATTCGGGGGATTCTGACAGGTTCCTTTTTTTTGAATCTTTTTTCTCGCGTTCCTCTTGTTTGCCTGGCGGTTTTAAAATGATGAGTCTATCATATTTTATGATTGCTCTTCTTCCTTGCTCTCTTTCTTTCTCTAGCTCGATTTGCAGTTCCTTGCGCTTGTTCATTACTTCGGGGGGGAAGTCTTCTTTTATGTAGTATGGTGACGTTCCAAGGTTCTTCTTGTTTTTAGAATTTTTATTTTCAGCCCCATAGTAAGTAACGACACTACTATAGGTCTGATTTTTCCCCCTTTTTTCCCCAGTCGCCTTACTGATTCGATGCTATTATTCTCGCAATTGATGTTTAGGTTATTATTTATGATGTCCAGTACATGTTCCTCCAAGTCCTGATAGCATCTTTCTCGTTCTTCGACTCCGAAAAATAGTAAGTTTTTCTTCTAGTAAATCTCTCGATCTTATCTATTTCTTTCTTTTGTTGTTCCAATTTTTGTTCTAAAAATTCATTCTTTATTTCCAGACTTTGAAACTTTTCGTTTATGTTGTTAATGATAGTATTTTTTATGTCGTCTTTCATATCCAACATGTCCGCTTTTTGTTGTCTCATTTCTTCTTGCATATTTCTTAGCATATTTTTTATTTCGTCCATTTTTGTTGACAACTACTTGCAACTACTATCCAAGTGCTGCCCTCTGGAAGTTGTGGTGAGAAACGAAGGTGAGTGTGTTAATAGCGAACGCCCTCAGTTTTTATCGTATTTGTCCCTCGTGTTCTGCCACACGCCGCTAGATGGCGCTGATATACATATAGATTTTGAGCAAAATGATTTGCAGTTGTTTATTAACCTATAAATTTTTAGGTTATGAACTTGGGTGAAATAAGATTTCTTATGCGCACAATACTACGAGTCTGTCGCGTCGGCGTAATTCATAATTGCCTCAATCACAACACTGATCTGGTTAGTCTTCGCTTCGAGAAAATATGATTTTGTCCGTTGTATTGTTCCTTTGTTTTTGGTATGTTTTTAACACTGTTTTTCACTTTTGCACTAAAAACTTCATATTGACTGTGTGGTTCTAAGCACTGAATTTTGATTTTTATGCGATTTCTTCGTTATTATCGTATAATTGTAATTATTATTTAATTATAAACACGGAGTCGACTTGAACAGTGGCACAGTGGCGACCTTTAGCTTTAATATCCTTTAACCTTCTTAGGTTAGGTCCCATGGTAAATTTTTTGACCTATCTGTTATTTGATCGAAATGTGACTTTTGAAGTTAATTACAGTCGAGTTCATAAACTCGTGAGCAAAAATTTGATCAAAAATAGGTATCTAAACACGACTCTATTGTTAACGGCGTAGAAGCGTGTTCAGATATTTTTGATCAAATTTTTGCTCACAACTCATGAACTCGACTGTACCTACACAAACGCTCATACAACGCCGCCATAGGATTGTCCACTTCATCACTGGGTTAAGATTTTCCTCAGTTTATTCAGTTTCTAAGGGTCATTGACACCGATGCCAGCACTAATGGCCGCCACTTTGTAGCCGTTACGAGTTACGCAACGACAACAAACGAGTAATATATCGAACGCGCGATAAAACTGTGCGTGATAATTGCCCGACGAAATAGCTGCATGCATATTATTGCGTGGTATATGGTAGCGTGATGGACGGTTGTGTTACTCCGATGATGAACTCTGGTTGAGTTCGAAACGCGTCAGCAAAGTGTGGTGGTGGTGATAGTTGGGTTTGTGTGTGTTCTTACAGTGTGGAGGCGCGGACCTGCACACATTTACATAGGAAGGAGCTATCGAAATCACACACTTAAATGTTTATAGTCATTGATAAGGACCTCCGCAAAGTAACATCTGATTCAATAAATTAGTGTACTTCATCTTTGGCTATATCTGCACTTACCTACCATGAAGTGAGGTAGGGGAAGTTTTAAACAAAAAACAACTTCATTTTTAGACTTTAGAGTACAGAACTCTTCGTTAGGTATGCTTACGAACTTGGTTGATATTTTAAAATCTTCCTAACATAAAAAGTAATATGGCTTCAATTTCACATTTCTTATAAAGAAAAAGGAAACAAACCAAAGAAAGTATGGTGCTCGGGGCACCCATCCAGGGGTTAAGGGGGTAGAGGGTGCTTTAGCAGAGCGTATAGTCTAGTGGAAGACGGAAACTTTAGAAAAAGATTGAGGTAGATAGTAGGTACGACTTGTAGCAATTAACAGTGTGTCACTATGAAAAGTTTCTATCACGAGACCCTTAGTTTTAACTCCTGTTTAAAAAAATATTGGAATAAACACTTTTTCGGTTCTCTGCCTTTTCTCAACTCACGATTTTCTATGAAACCATGTTTTTTTCGGAACTTTTATAAAACAAACCTAACCTAACCTACGTGTTCTATAAAATCATAAGAAAAACACAGAAAAATTTTTGGTTTCGGAGAAAGTTGAGTTGGGAAATGAAACATTTGGCAAACAATAATTCGGCGAAAAAGCAGAACCAGCACTTTTTCATTTTCATTTCATTTTCCGGTTTGATATAAATAAATAAAAACTTTATACCTATTTTTTCGGGCATTTGCGCGATATTTTGAAATGAACATAAAAGTTTCGTCTGGCGTAACGTCATGCGGAACTTTAACTGGTTATATCTTTTTTTATTTTTTGGATTAATTTATAAAAAAAAAACCTGTCCAGTATTTTTTGAAAATCTATTTAAAAGAACTAATAACAAATTTTTGGGACCTATTACCTATAAGTATTATAGGTATGAATAATTTATTGAATCAGGCGTTATACTTTGCGGAGGTCCATATCAATGAACTAAAAGAATTTTCTTGCTCACCCGCAACCTTAGCTTAGCTATCGTAAGGTCGCGGGTGAGCAAGGAAATTATTTTAGTTCATTAACTACTATAGGTATGGTATTGGATGACCGGTCACTGTATTTAATTTCATAATTTTTGATGACTTCTGTGCCTGCAACGATTGTAAAGTCATCCATATTGATGATAAACTTGAATATAAATGAGGCTTTTTAAAACTTCTCACGCAAAGGCATATCCTCTTATCTTTACTATAAGGGTTCCGTTTTTGCCATTTTGGCTACGGAACCCCAAAAGTAAGGAAATGAGGTCATAGATGGGTCATTACACGACCCCCCCGACGCAAAAAGAGGGGTTATAAGGGATGTTATAAGTTTGAACGCTATGTGTGTCTGTCTGTGGCACCGTAGCTCTTAAACGGGTGGACCGATTTGAATGCGGTGTTTTATTTAAAAGCAGGTTTTCTAGCGATGATTCTAAGACATGTCGCATCAAAATCTGTTCAGCCCTTTTTGAGATATTGAACTTTGAAGTGACAAAGTCGGGGGTTTTACAACTTTTGTTGGTTAGGTTATTAATGTAATGATTTATGGTTTACATTTATTACAAGAGCCCAATAAACGTAATCACTATCTACATCCTGTAACAAATATACCTACTCGTATCTAGAGGACTTTTTATTGGTAGGTACAGTCATCAGCATTAATATCTGCCACTGAGGAGCGTGCAAAAATATCTGACACGTCCTTCCGGCCCTAGAAATAGAGTCGTATCAGATATTTATGCATGCTTGTTGTGTCAGATATTGGTGCTGGTGACTGTACGAACTTGATTTAAAGACCTTATAGAGCTTAACTTGAGAGATACTCGTATTTAGAAAACTAATGCCAATAGTTTGGCATGAATATATTACTTATAATAATAAGCTCGTAAGTTAGAGCAGTAGACGAGGAAACATAACTTTAGTTCCGCTATCGGCCGCTTGGTGAAATATAGAAGTTTCAAATTGAAGTAGGTTGACATTTAAACAGATACCTAGATTGACTGCCAATCTGCTCTAGTTGGAGAATCATCATAAGAAAAAGGAAATACAGGCAGCTATTACCTTTATAATGCGGAAGGTAAAAAAAACCTACATACACAGCCTCTTCTTTCTCAAATAATATCAATAACGTGGATTATGATTAAAATAGAAAAAGAGAGCCTTCAATTTTGCACTGATCAGTACCAAAGGTTAAAGATATGGAGTAGGTGGTAGGACCTTGTGCAAGGTCCGCCCGGATTGCTACCACCATCTTGCTCGCTAATAATGCCGTGAAGCTGCAGTGCTTGCACCGTTGTGTTTCGGCGTGGAGAGTAAGACAGCCGGTGTAATTACTGGCACTTGAGGTATTCCATGTTAGGCCTCTAGGTTGGCAACGCATCTGCCATGCCCCTGGTGTTGCGGATGTTTATGGGCGGTAAGGATCTCTTACCATCAGGAGACCCACTTGCTCGTTTGCCATCCGTTTGTGTGGTTTCATTGACACAGGTCAAGGCATGTTAAGTTGCAATTTTGCTGTAAAACACTGACCTGGTTTTCCTGATTGAGCAGCTTCAGTTGGTCGTTGATAAGGCTGTATTTCGCGCTCTCTTCTTTCCGCAGCGCTCGCTCTTTCTTCAGCTCCGGACTCCAAAAGGTCTTAATACTATGCATGCTGGATCCGAGCTTCTGATTGGTTAGTTCTAGTTCCTTCTTGAGGTTCCCGAGCTCGCGCTGCAGATCGGAATTCTGAGATTGCAGCTCTCCAAGGAAGAGAGGAGGGGGTTCGCGCCGGTAGTAGTCATCTTCAGGAGGGGGCGGAGGGGCGTAGGATCTGTCGTAGTCTCTCTCGAGGGATTGGTAGCGGAGGGGTCTCGGGCGGGTGCGGTGGTGGGCGCCAGCGGAGGCTGATCGGCCGCGCTCGTCGGGCGCCGGGGACGGCTCGTCGTCCCGCGCCAGGTAGGGGCTGCGGCGAGAGGGGCTCCTGTCGACTTGAGGCAGGCGGCCGCGCGCGCCGCCGGACCACTCCTGGCGGCGCCACTCGTCCCGGCACGGCGGCCGCTCATCCTCCCCGTACTCGCGTAGATACAGCTTGGCGTGCCTCAACGGGCCATGGTGTCCGGACTGCGCGGCGGCGGCGCGGCCACTGGTGCCCCCGTGCGAGGCGCCGCATCGATCCGCGCGTTGCGCGTGCGCGGCGCGCCGCACAACTCAGCGGAGTGCGATTGATCCCGCAGAAGGCCGTTCGCGCCGCTTCTGCCCGTTTTTAATCTTTGCTTTACGCGTGCATTCAATATTGGCACTATTTAGATGATTACCTACACTTTTTTACCCATAGATTAGTTTTTTTTATATTAATTACCTAAATATTTCAGTATAAATTGTGGCTGATCTCCGCGATATTGTTTTTATATTTCAAATAAATTATTTTATTCTTTATTTACCTTCCTATCCAAATCATTAAATACCTATGAAATATCTTCTAATATCTCCGAAATATTACAGCACGTTATTGATAGTCTGACTTAAAAACAGTTACAGGGTAAAAAGGGGTTTTTATTTCTATTTCTAATAAATAATTTACCACGATTTTTATAGTGATTGACAAAATGTTTCCATACATTTGATCGATATTCAAATTGTATCGCGTCAAAAGCGTGATTACACTCTGAATCAAAAATTCCAATGTTAATCCTTATGAAATTCAAAATAATAAATACTGGAAATTTTTCAAGATGCCTACCCTGAATTTTATACTTACTTATGTAGTTAGGGTAGGTACAATTTACCAGATCAAGCATGAAAAGAAAGTACGCATTCGTAAATAATTTAAACGGGTATCATTTAAGATTTTCAACAGTCACCAGCATTAATACCAGCCACAGCGGAGCGTGCAAAAATATCTGGCACGTCCTTCCGGCCCTAGAAATAGTTGTATCAGATATTTATGCACGCTTGTTGTGTCAGATATTGGTGCTGGTGACTGTACCTACACTCGAACCGACAGAATCGTGACCCACCGTGGAACTTTGTCACAGAAAAAGTCATAGTGACATCGCATTGCTTGACAAGGGAATTTATTATGACACTTACTGTGAGAACGTTCTACGGTCGGGAATCAAACGGTTCGACTGTACCTACAACCATTTATACATATTCAGGTATATGGACCTCTGCAAAGTAGCGCCTAAACTAATCAATTATTGTAACTGATGTTTTATACTGTAACAATTCGTTTAAAATGAACGACATCCTTTTGTAAGACAGCATATTTTATTTATACCTATTGATTAAGTAAGAACGAATCAAAATTTTCAAGCTGTTAATACAGCCCTTACTCGTATTACAGAGCTACAAATTTTATTTCGTACTAATATTAGTAACAGACCAAAACGTCGATATTCCACCCCATAAAGCATTTTTTAAATTCCTTCAGCCCACCCCCTTTTTTCAAGCTTCACGCAACTACCCCCTCCATTCACCTAGTGTCTATTTATAGCGTATTTCCCTCTGAAACAATATTTTTAAGCGCTGCAGCGCTTCAGGTTGTCCTTAGACGTTAGCGTTCCGTGACCTAATTCGGTCTGGCGTCCTTGTCGCGCAACCGTATCGTGTGTATGTGCGTCTTATTCTATAGTAAGGTCGGCGTATGTCGGTCAGCTTGTAGCGATTGGGAAAAGTAGGGAAGGGGTGTGCTTTACTATGTTTTTGGTGGTAGTTTTTTCGTAAAGATTGAAGCTAGGAAAGTAATTTATTGAATCAGGTGTTACTTTGCGGACGTCCACATGAAAGATAGGAAGAAAGAAAATACATTTATTTAACGCAATAAAACACCACAATTAATAGAACAAAGGCAAGACATACATGACAACAACCTTGCAATAGCTACGTCTATGCTTGTATATACTATTACTACACTTATACTGTGTTAAAAATAAAGTTGTGTAAAATACTTGTGATGTATACATGTCATTTAATAATATTGTAAATCTGTTTTAAAAAATATATATATACCTCGTTGAGTTTCTTGCCGGATTCTTCTCAGCAGAGGTTTTTCCGAACCGGTGGTAGATTTTTTTTGACATTCATAAGTGCTTGTTGTAGCCTAAATTGAATAAAGATATTTTGACTTTGACTTTGACTTATTACTTATTCTGTGTTCCATGCAATAAATGCGTTTCCATGTAACTCCTCCAATTCCGCACTGTAAAAAGCACACACTAATCACACAAACTCAACTATTTGCCACCACCACACTACACAGACGCATTTCGAACTCAACCAGAGTTCATTCTCAGATCATTGCGCATTGCATTAGCTAATGCAATTGCAGTCCATAATGCGTGAATTTGGAGCTAGAGCTAGGCCGCAGTACGGCTAAACCGCCGCGGTTTCCATCCGCGTGACTTTGTGAATCAAGTGAACTTAAAGCTGCCAGTGCGGCCGGTTGCATTAGTTTACTTGATTCACAAAGTCATGTGGTTAAAAACTATATTTTTTTACAGCCACAAGGGGCCTACTCGGATAACTTAACCAACTTAAAAAGTTAAAACCTTCGCTGTCACTTACAAGTTCTATAACTCAAAAACGTCTGAACCGATTTTAATGAACCGTTACTAAGATCCACCGCAAGAAAACTTGCTTTCACCTAAAAAACAGCATCGCAATCAATCCATCCGTTTGATAATTATGATGCCGATGCCACAGATAAATAGATAGACAGACTTTGGCGACAAACTTTAACATCCTTTTTTGCGCCGGAGGTTAAAAAACGGTTTCTCGTATAGGTATTCGTACCTATTGTCGATATATCCGGATCTATCGATATCGATACAATTTTTCCCATCCCTACGCATCCAGTTGGACCGATGAATGAAAACGGGCAATCACTAGACTCGCTCGTAAAACTACGACCGCGGCGCCACCGGCGCTGCGTGTAATAATTGATAACATTGTTACCAAAGCTGCGCGGAAACTTGCTTGAGCCACTTTGGAACCGTGTCACTTTAAATGTAATATATGTTAATGGCGTGCGGCGGGAAATTCATAGAAATAATATTAAGAAATATTAGGAGAGAAGGTTTGCACGAAAAATACGAATGTCTGTTCTCGAGTCTTGGAATGATGTTTGTTGTGTATTTAAGTATTGTCGAGGGCATAATTATCTATAGGTATACAGCTATAGCATCAAATATAATAATGTAGACATCGACCTTATGGATAGTGGCATAAAGACTCAGACTAGGTGGAGCGATGATCTTCGCGGGTTAGCTGGCAAGAACTGGATGAGACTGGCCGAGGATCGTGCTCAGTGGCGTGCAACTGGAGAGGCCTATGTCCAGCAGTGGACTAGGATAGGCCGATGATGATGATGATGATGACCCGTTGACTAGTACCAATAGGTAAGTTTGTCTGTCTGTCTAGTCTTTACGACTGAGGACCATGTGTCATCAACCGGCGGTCCACACTTGGACTGCCAAGTGTGCCGTTTCCAAGTGTGGACCCATAACACAAGCTTTGGTTACTTTGGGACTAGGTCAATTGGTGTCAAGTGACTCGTGATATTTTTTCTTTGTTTTACTACAATTGTTTTTTGTAAAATTCGGCAACACGCTGGAGTTATGAGTCGATTGGAATAATGCTTGCTCAACTGGTAGTTAGTCCGTGTGCTCGTTGGTCTACTACGCTGTATGTATACTTGTGTGTAGGTACCAACGCTGTGTGTAGAGCTTAATTAAGATGCAATAAATGATTGAAAACCGGCCTTGAATGTGTCGGGCAGAGTAGTAATAAAACGTCCATAAAGAACAAAAGCCTCCCCTTTAGAACGCAGTGAACGACCACTCGTCACTTGCATCCAGAGGCGGCGCAAGGCGTGGGCGATGTAGGGGCGACACTCGCTTTTACGGCCCGACAGTACCGACCCTGTTTTTCGTGTACGCGCCCATAGATGCTCATGTCAGTTTCTATGGGCGTGTACACGAAAAACAGGGTGGGTATTTCCATGTCGGTATTATCCGGGCCGGGAAAGAGTGTCACCCGGCGATGTGGACCACTGCCCACAGCCTCGCGGTCTAAGGGGCCTCGCGGCTCGAATGGTTTTTGTTTTTTTGCACATTTAAAAATCCGTCATCTAATGTGTTGTCTGCCATCACAGGGCCTCGTAAAATTTAGGTTCTGCGCCGCCACTGCTTGCATCCACCGATTCCCTGCAACACTCGCGGTAAGAAAATATTTTTTGTACATTAACTAAGTACTATTATAATCTATTGAATCAGGTGTTACTTTGCGGAGGTCATCAATGAACTAAAATAATTTATTTGCTCACCCGCGTGACCTTAAGGTTACGGATGAGCAAAGAAATTATTTTATTTCATTTTAAGTACTATTATATTATGTATTTTTTCAGATTTTTTACGCCAAAGATTTAGCTCGTAGGGGGTACTTCGCTAAACAAATTAGAATTTCCCTAAATCCCCATCCATAAATCGAATCTGCCTTCAATGGTCACATTCAATTGCTGCCTGTTCTATGTATGTTGTAACTATGTTACATTATGTAGCTTTAGGCAAGAGTCAGTGTATCCAACCGATTCACTGTTCCCGACCGGAACTAAGCAGCGGTTTCCAGCCGCTATAATATAGTTATCACTAGAAATGATAATAAGTCGTTTTAAGCCGCTATAGGCTACAAATTTTAGTAACCAGCTTCACATCTATAGTCAGATCTAGGTATACTTAATTGTAAGTACCTATAACCTATAGTGTACAATGTATGTACGTACATACATCATCATCCCAGCCTATATACGTCCCACTGCTGGGCACAGGCCTCCTCTCAGAACAAGAGGGCTTGGGCCATAGTTCCCACGCGGGCCCAGTGCGGATCGGGAACTTCACACACACCATTGAATTGCTTCGCAGATTTGTGCAGGTTTCCTCACGATGTTTTCCTTCACCGCAAAGCTCGTGGTAAATTTCAAATGAAATTCCGCACATGAATTTCGAAAACTCAGAGGTGCGAGCCGGGGTTTTAACCCACGACCCTCTGCTTGAGAGGCGATAGGTCAAACCACTAGGCCACCACGGCTTTTTAGACGTACGTACATACATCCTAATATAAAATTTTTGATAATGATTGTGGAATGTTCGGCTTTTCTCCTGGAATTTTTAATTCAGAAATCAATGGTAATCCACTCGCTCATTAATTGAAACCTACTTCCAGTTAAGTATTTTAGGTACATGTTACTGGTACTTTTGGTTTTCTACTGTTCATAACGCTCCATAACGTTAATAAAGGGCTAAAAGAATGGATGTTAGCCAATGTTAGCGTAGTTCTCGACTTAATGAGGGCTATCGCGTATGAATTCGCCACTAGAGGCGCTAGTGTAGCGTGAGGTCTCCGAAATGTCAAATCCCATAGTTTTTGGGTGAGCTACGCGGGTTTATTTATAATTAGAATAATTTTATTAATATTTTGCAATATCTGAAATTAATTATGGCAAATATGCGTTCTGGGGCAATGAATGTCTGTGTTTTGAGACAGTTTTGTCTTTCGGAAACCTTTGTCCTCCCTTTTTTCCGAACAAAACGGGGACTATGGAACACTGTGGCATGCTCGATATTTTTATGGTACGGTTTTAAGGTGTATTAAATATGATTTTAATCTAAACTTTGTTTTCACGCCCGTAATAACAGACTTTGAAAGCCATACTTAAAAACCTCACGCAACAGTGCGCCATCTAGTGAGTGAAAAAACGATAGCCCTCATTCACAGACATCATCATCATTATACTTCAACAAGACGTTTCTTTATTAAAGTCCGTGACTGATTTAATCATTACTTTCAGTAGTTTTCAAGAAATCTTAAATAATTTTACAATGCACGTGCTCGGAAAGTGCCTCTTGACGTGGGTCAACATATCCATAGAAAATTAGTGATTCCTGCACGCATCCACAAGTGTGCCGTAAAGTTGTATGGATTTTACTTACCGCACTTGTGCGGTAAAGTAACTTTTTAAATTGCCAAATTATGTCCAAACTATTGTTAAAAAAATAAGTCTAAAGAGTCGTTATAGTTAGGCTTTGAACAAATAAGAAAACGTTTGATGCAACCAACTGAATATTTACTGATAAGGTAATACAGATTAATCGCGACAGAAAAGAGAACGTTAATTATTTTTTTTCATGTAAACTCGTATTTTAATTCCGTCTAAAGTTATGAAAAAAAAAGGAAATAAATTCTTGAGTCCAATTCGGACCGTGCGACGTCAAGCGCGCGCCCTCGAAAGTTAACCAATGAGCTTTCAGTGCGCGCGCATGACGTAGCACGAACCAATCATGGTTACCCGTTCGCGCCTGTCATGAAACCCCGCCAAAGTAATGTCCATAAGTTCAGTCCGGTGAATTAATTTTTGATGAGTAAATTAAAATGAAGAGTTTAAATGATGAATTTATATCTGACTTTACGCCGCCTTACGTCCTTCACGAAGTACATATTGTCAGTGACAAACTCAACGCTGAACAAAATACGTGAACTATAATATACATAACTAAGTTAATAAACATCTTAAATTGATAGAATAATCTACTTCTACACACATGGATATTATAACATTACCGGTATGTCTTATTCTTATTTATTTGCTTTTATCTATTAGAATTAGTGAACCAATTTTGATTAATTTACAGTTCCAAAGCTAAAAAATCTCAGACTTACGGTAACTTTTTGTTAACAGCTGTTAGATTAGATACATAATACATATACTTGATGATAATTAACTATTACACGGATTTATTCACGGGTTGCACTGATATTTAGCATTATAGGAGCGTGCAGGAGATAAGGACTAGCCAATATAAGTGTGGAAAATGTCAAGCAAAAAGGGCTAATAATTAATCACAAAAAATCACGATACTAAAACAAAGTCTCCTTTACCTATCATTAGTAGCTGTAGCTGTTCTAATCTTCTGAGTCAATGATCGTTATGAAAGATGGTTTAATAAAGTGTATACGTTAACGATTTTGGTTTGGCGTGCATATCGGTATGTATATCTACTGCCTGCTACTGTAGTAAAAGGAGTATGGCAAATAAATGATGTAGTCACTGCCTCGATTTTTTTCCTCGCTTAATGCATTGTAAAACGTTGTATGATATACGTGTCAAAAGTAGGAAATTCCCAACTCGTGCCGGCTCAAAACACTCGCTTCGCTCGTGTTTCAAGTTCTCCGCCACTCGTTGGGAATTGCCTACTTTCCGCACTTGTATCATAAATAACTATTCACGTTCTTTACTAAGCATCGTTAACTTGACTTTTTTTTCAGATAAATTATTCTATCAAAGTAAACTCTATTCCTTAGATTTAAGGTACAGATTAAAGCCTACAGAAGTATTTGAACGAACTAAATGAAAAGAAAATGGTTGAAACGTCAATGTCAATCCCGTCCCGTGCAATAATTTGAGGTTATAATTTGCTTTACACAGATATTTCTTTGTTATTTCAAAATGCCGCTGCCTCCAGCTAGCGGAACAGGTAGATATTTCGCTAAAGCTGCAAAATCCATACGTTTGGTCCGACATGGATGCACGAATAGGCCTTTCTTTCATATCTCAGTAACTCACGTAAGTGTCTATAATAAACATTCAGTTTTATTAAAAGTTATAAAACAATGCTTGGGTATTTGTGTACAATTGGGCTAATTATACGCCTTTCTAGCTTTTCTAGACCTCATTGCATCGTTTTAAGTTTTTTTTTATTTACTTTTAAAGCGCAAGAGAACCACCACACAGCCTGTCATCGAGCAATTGGGCTCATTTGATCCTATGCCCAATGCTTTCAACGAGAAATTAGTTGCTCTCAATTTGGAAAGATTAAAATATTGGCTCGGCAAAGGAGCTCATGTCACTCCTCCAGTTGGTGAATTATTAGGTAAGATCACTCTATCAATATACACAAATAAGCAATGCATCTCTGATCTCTTGTGTTACAATAATATAGTAAAATCTCGATTATTCCGAAGCTGTATCATCGGAACCCCCAACTATCTGAATGATGAGATGAGTTAATCCAAACAACTATTATTATTCAAATCTGTTTTGTGTTAAAACTGTAAAAATAAATATTCCATACACAATACATAATCTTTAGAAATAAAATACTTTATTTTTTTGTTATGGCAACGGAACCATATCTTGGGCTTGTTTGACACACTCAAGTGGTTTTTTAATTACTGTATTTTTGATTGTACTTATGGACTTGAAGTTTCATGTTTTCTCTGCTCCAAGGGGTAGCAGACCTGATGAGTACTTACCTATTTATAATAATTTTACTTCCGTTTACTGACTCGATGTATAACCAAAAAATAATGCAATAAGGGAATTAAGCCCTCACTTTACTGAACAACACAGACGCCAAATCTTCTCAATGACTGGTAGGCTAGGCAGTGGTTTTGTTTTGGTTATGCTAT